>NW_028248471.1:0-1000 GCF_964263255.1 Lissotriton vulgaris
TATTACTAACTGTTAGACGGACCGGGAGGGTCGGCCGAGGAGAGAGGGAGAGGTCTCCGGGGAGAGCCGTCTCCAGCGATCGTACAGACAAGTAACCTCCCCCCCACAGACGTACACCACACAAGGATAAGGTTCAACGTTACTTTATAAGCAATTCTTTAGGTACGGTGAAATGGTACAAGGAGGTCTGGACTCCGGGGTCCCCTCTAATTTAGTCTCTTGGTTGGGTAAGGGGGTAGCGGGACAGTCTCGTTACCAATCTGGTGGATATGGTGGTAGATGAAATAGCTCACAATCCTCGAGCTCGGCGTTCTAGATGATCGGGCCGCGGCGGAGCCAGCAGGTCCCGATGGAGGTGGAGGTTACAAACGGTCCGCGGCCACGCCAGCAGGTCCCGACGACGATGAAGGTTTCAGAAGGTTGCGGCAGCGCCAGCAGGCAGGACGATAGTTCGCAAGGCAGGGCTACGGCAGCGCCAGTAGTCCGTCAAGGATGAGTTCTTCACTGCGTCTCTCGACTCCAGGATACAACTGCCTTCCTGCTCTGGAGCTGCCCCAGTTATAGGTCTGGCGCCCTTTGATGTCCGGACCCTCGCACTTGGAGGTCGGGAGGTCCGGGATGAGGGAGTCCAGACACCCAGCAGGGGGGTAGAGCCAGCGCCTGGGGGAGCTGGGGGCGATCGGCACTTGGCGGGGGAGAGCCATCGACACCTCTCTCTCCCATTGACCTGCCAAGTAGTCCGCTCACCTCCTGGGTGGATGGTGGTGCCGGGATGTCGGGGCCAGGGTTAGGGTCGATCGGAGGCCACGCGGCCTCGTGGTGCTGTGTCCAAGATGTCGCCCAGGCCGGGCGAGAGGGCCGGTAGGGGATCGGGCCCATGAGGTGGAGATGTTCAGGGGCAGGGGTCCCATAGGAGACGGGAAACGGGTAGTGGTTGCGTGTAACACCTGAGGAGCCGGGCTCGGGCCTGGTCGTGCGGGGAGGGAGCAAGCCCTTCATG
>NW_028248473.1:0-71922 GCF_964263255.1 Lissotriton vulgaris
ATGGATTAATCCCAGAACTGTGACTCAGGGTGAATGTTTTGCCAATGTGCAACATTCCGTCCATCAACTGTTGTTTGCATTCGTCACCCGAGTGGGACAGGTATGCTCAGACGTGAGTCCTGTGCTCTCCATGCAACTGGAATCAAACTATCCTGGCTGATGAAGGCTGATATCCAGAAACCGGTCCTAGGATGTTTGATTCCGGTCCAGGGAAGACATGGCTTGGCAGTTCGGGCTGGACTGTTCCCATGAGGCACAGGGTCAAGACTGATTTGCATATGGCCATGTCTGAACTCGGGTGGTGTGGTGAGCAAAATAACGATGGATTAATCCCAGAACTGTGACTCAGGGTGAATGTTTTGCCATTGTGCAACATTCCGTCCATCAATTGTTGTTTTTGCATTTGTCACCCCGAGTGGGACGGGTATGCTCAGATGTGAGTCCTGTGCTCTCCATGCCACTGGAATCAAGCTATCCTGTCTGTTAAGGCTGATAGCCAGAAACCGGTCCTAGGATGCTTGATTCCGGTCCAGGGAAGACATGGCTTGGCAGGTCGGGATGGACTGTTCCCATGAGGCAGAGGATCAAGAATGATTTGCATATGGCCATGTCTGAACTGGGGTGGTGTGGTGAGCAAAATAACGATGGATTAATCCCAGAACTGTGACTCAGGGTGAATGTTTTGCCAATGTGCAACATTCCGTCCATCAACTGTTGTTTTTGCATTCGTCACCACAAGTGGGACGGGTATGCTCAGACGTGAGTGTAGGAGAGTAGGGTCTGCTATCCTATGGTCACCCCAAATTTTTGCTTTTTGCTTCACTGGTCTATGACTTAATGTGGCTGTGGGCCTGCTAATCAGACCCACAGCCTGCTGTTCTCTCTCTAAATTACTGCCAATGCACTCTAGGTGCATTACGAATTGGAACTGGTTCACCTTGTTGGCCCCTGTAACAGTGTACCATAGGTACCCAGGGCATAGGTGCATCCAAGGCCTACCAGGGGCTGCAGCATGTATTGTGCCACCCCTGGCCTGGCCTCCATATTTGACACAACTGGCTGATCACTCAGCTGTGGTAAGTTGGTGTAATCACCTCTTACTTAGATATAGTATCCCTATATCTATCCCTAAACTGGACACATATGTTCCTATCAGCCACTCCTATGGAAGGCCTCATCAATCCTGGAGGCAGAGTGCTTGAAAATATGTGAGATGGTGCTCTAGCATGAGCTGAGCCTGTCTGCAGCTGTCCGGAACCACTCCCTAAGCTGTTCCGGGATATTGCCATACCATATACTCTTAAGTGCATTATAATCCTTGCGGTTATATGCTATCTTTGGTTTGGCTTTATCAAAACATGTCGAGTAAGGTGTCATACGAATTGGAATACTATCCCCTCGACAGTTCTGTCGACGGGGATAGCATTCCACCCTTCTAGAGGGACACGCCATGTGTGTAGCCTTAACCCCGGTTAAAGTTAACCAGAGCCTCAGCATCACAAAATGGATGCTGCCACCACAGACACAAGTCTGGCCCCCTGCTGCTGGGAGTCCTTCCAGCGAGGGAAGCCTGGACAAAGGGTTTCCTGCCTTGGGAGGTGCGAGCACCACCCCAGACAGGGTTTTGTGTATTGGGTAGGACAGGGCTGAATAGATTGAGACATGCCCGGGGCACACAAGGTGTCCCCGTGCATAAGCCAGTCCAAACCGGTCCTGGGACTTTCCAGACCCAGGCCTGGCGAGGAGCTGGACAAAGGAAAGGGGGTGTAACCGCCCCCCTTCCTGGTTCCTCCCAGAGGAGAGACCTAGTAGGTGATCCACCCCTCAGATTGGGAATAAGAGTGGGAGCAGTGCCATTGCACAGGAGATCATCCTGAAATCAACTTTAAACAAAGAAGAAGACTGGACTTCGACAATCTGCTGCTCAGAAGACTGAAGAGAATCTCCCTTGTGGCCTAGGAGTGGCCACCCTGTGAATACAGATACCAACCAGTGAATCGACATCTGCTTTGCCGCCGCCTCCCGCCGGAGCCTGAGCCCAGAGCCTGACAAGACCCAGACTCCCAGACTTCTCACAGCCCGATCCACAGTCCCTACAAAGAAGGGACCCGTGGAGGCACCGAGAGACGTGGGACCGGACATCTTGGAAGACACACGAAGAGCTGACAGCGCAGCACCAGAGGCATCCTCGATGTTGTGCTTTGGGGACTGAGAACCCCCACTACCGAGCAGCCCTTGCACCGAAGATCAGCCCCCCAGCATCTCCACGATCTGCGTGGGGCCCTTTTGCATTGTGCCACTTGACGCGCCATCCCGGCCGCTAGCCACGTGGTAGGCGGCCATCTTGGTGACTACAACTACAAACTACACTGCGGGTCTGGTTGCTCCAGACTTGCCCTAGCTCCTGTGAAAAGGAGCCCCTGCTCAGACCTTGCTGGTCCGAGTAACAAGCCTTTTTCGATTTCTGTGTGGCTTGCATTAGCCAAGGCCTGTTTGCTACAATCAAGTTGCTGACACCGCCATCAGCGAGAAGCTTGCGTGGGACAGCTCGTGACCAACTCTTGGATGTCCTCGACCACCGGTGTCCACGTGGATGCAGAGAGAAGCTACACCTCAACGCCTGTTTGCACCCGACACCGCCTGGTTCCAATCTGGTTCCACGGTAGTCACTGGCTAGTGACTTTGAACATTGTCCCCTCTGCTTTCAGGTCTTCACATCTTCAGATCCACCCTTGGATCCACCGGAACTCTTCACATCGAGCCGCCTGCAGCATCTTCAGCTCCAAGCACCATCGACCAGCGTGACGAAACCCGACACTACTTCGACCCTGTGCACCCGCTTCCTGTGGGTGAGGTAACTCAGCTCCGCCGGGGGTTCCTACACTGGTACACATCTCAAGGGCCTGTGTCTTAAGTTTCAGCGTTCTAGGTCACTCAGAAGGTTCCAAACTAACTAACTTTGTACTTTTTACGCACCATAGACTTTGCATTGGTGAGTGCGTGCACTTTAAACACTGCACCCGAGTCCCGCGGGCCTTTCCCGACTTAGTCACTGCTAGTCTCGAATAGCTCCAGCGATTCCCAAGGCCCTAGGCCTGTTTCCTTTCCGATTGGTATCTCTTATACCACTTTCTTAGTATATGGTTTAGGTGGCCCCTAGGGCTCATCCATATTGTGCAACTTTTGTGTATTTTAAACTGTCTTGTGTTTAACGCTTGTGCTTCTGTGCTCATAAAGAGTCCAGGGGATACTTTTAGTTAATAAATCAATATATATTTTCAATATATATCTGTGTGGTGTCTTTTCATTTGGTACTCAAGGGGGTTGTGTATGGTAATACAGCTGGCTTCACATGCCTTTCAGAGTTTAGCCTAAGACTGCTTCGTCCACGTTACCACTAGGATAACTGGTCTATAAGGTTGACTTACAACCAATCATCATAAGGGTTGCTTGGCATGGTACAAAGTGATCACTAGAATTAGTCAGCATTATATACCAGGCCAACTTCTCACATTGGTGAGCAGCGGATTGGGATCTGAGCTTGCTGTTGTTTTACCATTACAATCTTTGAGATTATCATTTGAAAGATCATACAGGTACCTGCTAGGTACATATAAAACAAGACTAGTATACTTAAGTTCTACTGAACTTAGTTGTTGTAGAGCATAGGGAGTAGCACACCCTGACTACAACTACTAGATAGGTTTAGTAGGTAAACACCAGTGTAGGTAGATTGCAACACATCCACCCACACTAAAGCAATGTCTGGAGCAGAGGGTTCCACTGGGAACATCCCTGTTGAGAGTGACCCTCCAAGGGCACCATCCAAATTTGCTATTTTTTCCTTTAAGGAATTAAGACAGCTTTGTGTCTTATGGGGTCTGAGGACAGGGCCTTCCCCTACCACAGACCACCTTAGAGAGATCTTGGACCAGTCTGAGACTCTAAAGACCTCTAAGGCAGACCCCACAGGGGATGCTGAAGGAGGCCATCCTTCTGAGGATGACACTGTAGAAACCCCTGTCCCTATCATCCTGGTAGATGAGGAAGCCCCCATCACTGGAGCTCCTCAGGTAGATGAGGAGGAGGAAGAGGAAGAAGAGACAGAAGGGGGAGCAGTGGGTCAGATGATGACAGAAATAGTCAGGTGCTGGTCAGTAGACTGAACCAGGCTAACTTAAGCCTATTTGGGACTGAATCTGGTAACAACCCATTCAGACCCCCAGGTGGACTTAACCAGAAGCCTAGGAGGCGAAGGACTCACTCAGGTGACTCTAACAACTCCCATGCCCAGAGAATGGAACATGAGGCCAAAATGAGAGAGGCTGAATTGAGGATCCAGAGACAAGAGTTAGGGGTTGCCCTGGCCCAAGAGAAACTTGCTAGAGCAAGACAGCCTAGAGAGAGTGGGGTAATAGAACCCACTGGTGGCAGCAATATCCACAAGGATAAAGACAGGTCTTTTGATAACAGAAACCTGAGTAAGATTGTGCCCCCCTACAAAGCTGGGGATGACATCCATAAATGGATAACTGCAATGGAGAGAGCCTGCAGAGTACAGCAGATCCCTCAAGAGCAGTGGGCAGCAATCTTGTGGCTCTCCTTTGAAGGTAGAGGCCGAGACAGACTCCTCACAGTTAGTGATGGGGATTCTAGAAACTACCTGGTCCTGAAGAGTGCTCTGATTGATGGGTTAGGCTTAACCACTGAACAGTACAGGTTAATGTTCAGAGATACCCAGAAGACACAGACTCAGGACTGGTCTGAATTTGTTGAGTGTGCCACTAAGGCTCTGGAGGGATGGTTGCTGGGAAGCAAGGTTACAGACTATGAAGGATTGTATAATTTGCTGATGAGAGAACAAATTTTAAATAATTGTCAGAACCAGCAGTTGCATAAACATTTGGTTGACTCAGATTTGACCTCTCCCCAAGAATTGGGAAAGAGGGCAGATAAATGGGTAAGAACCAGAGTTAAGCAAAAGAACCAGAACCAGGGTGGTGACCAGAAGAAAACAGACCACAAGGGTGGGGAGCAGAAAGCTAAAGACCAGAAGTCTTCAACAGGGCCCCAAAATGATACAGAGGGTGGGTCCCAAACTTCCAAGAAAAAGAAGAAAGAAGGTCAGAAGAAACCCTGGTGTAAAACTTGTAAAAACACCTCTCACTGGATAAGTGAGTGTAAAAAGGGTGGAGCCCCCAGCACTGCAGCCCCTAAGGCACCTGCACCCACTAGTACAGCTAGCAGTGCTGGTCCACAAACCAAGGGGGTAGTGGGTATCACCTTGGGAACTGAAGGAGATTCTGACCTAGTCAGAACCCTTACACAGGCTGTTCTGATTTGTGAAGGGGACATAGATTTGACCCCTGACATAAGTCCCAGTAACCTAGGCAAATACAGACAGACACCTTTGATTAATAACAAAGTGGCTCAAGCTTACGGGGACACATGTGCCAGTGTCACTATGGTGACACCTAACTTTGTGGACCCTGAACAATACATGCCAGGTGATACTTACCTGGTGACCAATGCCAGCAATGTCACTACTACACATAGTGTGGCACTTGTTAACTTTTCCTGGGGAGGGGTAACTGGCCTAAAAAGAGTTGTGGTTAGTGCTGATCTCCCAGTTGAATGTTTGTTGGGCAATGACCTGGAGAACTCTCTATGGTCAGAAGTTGAGTACAGGACTCATGCAGAGATGTTAGGGATATCATCACATGTCCTTGCTGTGACCAGGTCACAGGCCAAAAAGTGCCTCTCTGAATCTCAGGTCTTGGATCCTGGAACAATGGACCAAGCACCTTCCAAGAAGAAGAACAGGAGGGTTAAGGCTGTGCCTTCCCAACTGCCTGCAAGTAAGGATCAAGCTTCACAGGAAGATGGTCTTGAGACCCCTGAAGGAACTGTCTCTGAAGAACTTGAGCCTGATCAGGTTGAGTTTCTGGGGACAGGGGGACCTTCTAGGGAAGACTTGGGGCAGGCTCAGTTAACCTGTCCTTCTCTTGAACCCCTCAGACAGCAGGCTGCTGCTGAGGCTACTGGGAATGCTCAAGGTGCCCATAAAGTTTATTGGGATGAAGGACTCCTTTACACAGAGGGTAGAGACCCCAAGCCTGGTGCAACCAGGAGGTTGGTTATACTTCTGCAATTTAGGGGTTTCCTTCTCACCTTGGCCCATGATATTCCTTTAGCAGGACACTTAGGCCAGAATAAGACCTGGGACAGGCTTGTCCCTCACTTTCACTGGCCTCACATGTCTGAAGACACCAAGGAGTTTTGTCGCTCCAGTGTAACCTGCCAAGCCAGTGGTAAAGCAGGTAGCACTACAAAGGCCCCCCTGATACCACTACCTGTGGTGGGGGTTCCCTTTGAAAGAGTGGGGATTGATATTTTAGGTCCAATGGATCCCCCTACAGCATCTGGGCACATATTCATACTGGTGGTGGTGGACCATGCCACCAGGTACCCAGAGGCAATTCCACTTAGGACCACAACAGCTCCTGTTGTGGCCAGGGCCTTACTTGGAGTTTTCTCCAGAGTGGGGTTTCCTAAGGAGGTAATATCTGACAGAGGTGCCAACTTCATGTCAGGATATTTGACAGCTATGTGGAAGGAATGTGGTGTCAACTACAAGTTCACCACTCCTTATCATCCACAATGTAATGGGCTTGTTGAGAGATTTAACAAGACCCTAAAGGGCATGATCAAAGGATTACCTGAAAAGCTCAGGCGAAGATGGGACATCCTACTGCCCTGCCTTTTGTTTGCTTACAGAGAGGTCCCTCAAAAGGGGGTTGGCTTCAGCCCCTTTGAATTGTTGTTTGGGCACCCTGTAAGAGGACCCCTGTGTCTGGTGAAGGAAGGATGGGAGTTACCTCTCAAAAAGCCTAAGCAAGACATAGTGGACTATGTACTTGGTCTCCGCTCCAGGATGGCAGAGTACATGGAAAAAGCATCCAAAAACCTTGAGGCTAGCCAAGAATTACAGAAAGCTTGGCATGACCAAAAGGCTGTCCTGGTTGAGTTTCAGCCTGGACAGAAGGTATGGGTGTTGGAGCCAGTGGCCCCAGCAGCACTCCAGGACAAATGGTCTGGACCCCATACAATTCTGGAAAAGAAGGGAGAGGTTACCTACTTGGTGGACCTAGGAACTCCCAGGAGCCCCCACAGGGCGCTCCATGTCAACAGATTGAAGGCATATGTCAGCAGGACAGACATGGGCTTGCTCATGGCTACAGATGAGGGACAGGAGGAAGAGAGTGACCCTCTCCCAGACCTGCTCACTCAGAATCCTGAGGATGGCTCAGTTGATGGTGTGGCCTTAGATGGCAGCCTCACTGAACATCAACAAAATGACTGTAGACAAGTTCTACAGGCATACAGGCATATGTTCTCATTGACACCCAGTCAGACTAACTGGTCTACCCATGTGGTGGACACTGGTGACAGTCTTCCTGTAAAGAGCAAGATTTACAGGCAACCTGACCACGTCAGGGACTGTATAAAGACTGAGGTGCAAAAGATGCTGGAATTAGGTGTCATTGGGCCTTCAGAGAGCCCCTGGGCTAGCCCAGTGGTTCTGGTCCCCAAACCTCACACCAAAGATGGCAAGAGAGAGATGAGGTTCTGTGTGGATTACAGAGGACTCAATGCTGTCACCAGGACAGATGCACACCCTATTCCAAGGGCAGATGAGCTCATTGACAAGTTGGCTTCTGCCAAATATTTAAGCACATTTGACTTGACAGCTGGCTACTGGCAAATCAGGTTAGCTGAGGAGTCTAAAGCCAAGACAGCATTTTCTACCCCTAGTGGGCATTATCAATTTGTGGTAATGCCCTTTGGTTTGAAAAATGCCCCTGCCACCTTCCAAAGGTTGGTGAATCAAGTCCTTACTGGGTTGGATGACTTTTGCGCAGCATATCTGGATGATATTGCTGTCTTTAGCTCCACCTGGGAGGATCACCTGGTCCACCTGAAGGAAGTGCCTAAGGCTCTGCAAAAGGCAGGCCTCACTATCAAGGCAACAAAGTGCCAGATAGGGCAGAGCAAGGTTGTATACCTGGGCCACCTTGTAGGTGGAGGCCAAGTTCAACCACTGGAGAGTAAGATCCAGACCATCAAGGACTGGTCCCTTCCAACTACCCAGACTCAGGTCAGAGCTTTCTTGGGCCTGACTGGGTACTACAGGAAGTTTGTTAAGAACTATGGGTCCATTGTGACTCCTCTTAATGATCTGACATCTAAGAAGATGCCCAAAAAGGTTCAGTGGACAGAAATCTTTCAAAAGGCATTTGATTACCTGAAGAAGGCCATGTGCTCTGCACCTATCCTGAAGAGTCCTGACTACTCAAGAGAGTTCATTGTCCAAACAGATGCTTCTGAGTTGGGAGTGGGAGCAGTGCTTTCACAGCTTAATGTAGATGGCCAGGACCAGCCCATTGCTTTTATTAGCAGAAGGCTGACCCCCAGAGAGAAACGTTGGCCAGCTATTGAGAGGGAGGCCTTTGCTGTGGTGTGGGCCCTGAAGAAGTTGAGACCATACTTATTTGGCACTCACTTCAAGATTCAGACCGACCATAAGCCCCTCTTATGGCTTAATCAGATGAAGGGTGAAAACCCCAAACTACTCAGGTGGTCCATTTCCCTACAGGGGATGGACTTTACAGTGGAGCACTGCCCAGGGACTGACCATGGCAACGCAAATGGTCTCTCCAGGTACTTCCACTTAGAACATGAAGACACAACTGGTCAAGGTTAGTCTAATGTCCCTGCGTTTGGGTGGGGGGGGGTTGTGTAGGAGAGTAGGGTCTGCTATCCTATGGTCACCCCAAATTTTTGCTTTTTGCTGCACTGGTTTATGACTTAATGTGGCTGTGGGCCTGCTAATCAGACCCACAGCCTGCTGTTCTCTCTCTAAATTACTGCCAATGCACTCTAGGTGCACTACGAATTGGAACTGGTTCACCTTGTTGGCCCCTGTAACAGTGTACCATAGGTACCCAGGGCATAGGTGCATCCAAGGCCTACCAGGGGCTGCAGCATGTATTGTGCCACCCCTGGCCTGGCCTCCATATTTGACACAACTGGCTGATCACTCAGCTGGGGTAAGTTGGTGTAATCACCTCTTACTTAGATATAGTATCCCTATATCTATCCCTAAACTGGACACATATGTTCCTATCAGCCACTCCTATGGAAGGCCTCATCAATCCTGGAGGCAGAGTGCTTGGAAATATGTGAGATGGTGCTCTAGCATGAGCTGAGCCTGTCTGCAGCTGTCGGGAACCACTCCCTAAGCTGTTCCGGGATATTGCCATACCATATACTCTTAAGTGCATTATAATCCTCGCGGTTATATGCTATCTTTGGTTTGGCTTTATCAAAACATGTCGAGTAAGGTGTCATACGAATTGGAATACTATCCCCTCAACAGTTCTGTCGACGGGGATAGCATTCCACCCTTCTAGAGGGACACGACATGTGTGTAGCCTTAACCCCGCTTAAAGTTAACCAGAGCTTCAGCATCACAAAATGGATGGATGCTGCCACCACCGACACAAGTCTGGCCCCCTGCTGCTGAGAGTCCTTCCAGCGAGGGAAGCCTGGACAAAGGGTTTCCTGCCTTGGGAGGTGCGAGCACCACCCCAGGCAGGGTTTTGCGTATTGGGTAGGACAGGGCTGAATAGATTGAGACATGCCCGGGGCACACAAGGTGTCCCCGTGCATAAGCAAGTCCAAACCGGTCCTGGGACTTTCCAGACCCAGGCCTGGCGAGGAGCTGGACAAAGGAAAGGGGGTGTAACCGCCCCCCTTCCTGGTTCCTCCCAGAGGAGGGACCTAGTAGGTGATCCACCCCTCAGATTGGGAACAAGAGTGGGAGCAGTGCCATTGCACAGGAGATCATCCTGAAATCAACTTTAAACAAAGAAGAAGACTGGACTTCGACATTCTGCTGCTCAGATGACTGAAGAGAATCTTCCTTGTGGCCTAGGAGTGGCCACCCTGTGAATACAGGTACCAACCAGCGAATCGACATCTGCTTTGCCGCCGCCTCCCGCCGGAGCCCGAGCCCAGAGCCTGACAAGACCCAGACTCCCAGACTTCTTACAGCCCGATCCACAGTCCCTACAAAGAAGGGACCCGTGGAGGCACCGAGAGACGTGGGACCGGACATCTTGGAAGACACCCGAAGAGCTGACAGCGCAGCACCAGAGGCATCCTCGATGTTGTTTTTTGGTGACTAAGAACCCCCACTATTGAGCAGCCCTTGCACCGAAGATCAGCCCCCCAGCATCTCCACGATCTGCGTGGGGCCCTTTTGCATTGTGCCACTCGATGCGCCATCCCGGCCAATAGCCACGTGGTCAGCGGCCATGTTGGCCACTACAACTACAAACTACACTGCGGGTCTGGTTGCTCCAGACTTGCCCTAGCTCCTGTGAAAAGGAGCCCCTGCTCAGACCTTGCTGGTCCAAATAACAAGCCTTTTTCAATTCCTGTGTGGCTTGCATTAGCCAAGGCCTGTTTGCGACAATCAAGTTGCCGACACCGCCAACAGCGAGAAGCCTGCGTGGGACAGCTTGTGACCAACTCCTGGACGTTCTCGACCGCCGGCGTCCACGTGGCTGCAGAGAGAAGCTACACATCAACGCCTGTTTGCACCCGACACCGCCTGGTTCCAATCTGGTTCCACAGTAGTCACTGGCTAGTGACTTTGAACATTGTCCCCTCTGCTTTCAGGTCTTCACATCTTCAGATCCACCGGAACTCTTCACATCGAGCCGCCTGCAGCATCTTCAGCTCCAAGCACCATCGACCAGTGTGACGAAACCCGACACTACTTCGACCCTGTGCACCCGCTTCCTGTGGGTGAGGTAACTCAGCTCCGCCAGTGTTCCTACACTGGTACAAATATCAAGGGTCTGTGTCTTAAGTTTCAGCATTCTAGGTCACTCGGAAGGTTCCGAACTAACTAACTTTGTACTTTTTACGCACCATAGACTTTGCATTGGTGAGTGTGTGCACTTTAAACACTGCACCCGAGTCCCGCGGGCCTTTCCCGACTTAGTCACTGCTAATCTCGAATAGCTCCAGCGATTCCCAAGGCCCTAGGCCTGTTTCCTTTCCGATTGGTATCTCTTATACCACTTTCTTAGTATATGGTTTAGGTGGCCCCTAGGGTTCATCCATATTGTGCAACTTTTGTGTATTTTAAACTGTCTTGTGTTTAACGCTTGTGCTTCTGTGCTCATAAAGAGTCCAGGGGATACTTTTAGTTAATAAATCAATATATATTTTCAATATATATCTGTGTGGTGTCCTTTCATTTGGTACTCAAGGGGGTTGTGTATGGTAATACAGCTGGCTTCACATGCCTTTCAGAGTTTAGCCTGAGACTGCTTCGTCCACGTTGCCACTAGGATAACTGGTCTATAAGGTTGACTTACAACCAATCATCATAAGGGTTGCTTAGCATGGTACAAAGTGATCACTAGAATTAGTGAGCATTATATACCAGGCCAACTTCTCACAGTGAGTACCATGCTCTCCTTGCCACTGGAATCAAGCTGGCCTGGTTGATGAAGGCTGATTGCCGGAAACCGGTCGTCGGATGCTTGATTCCTGGCCAGGGAAGACATGGCTTGGCAGTTCGGACTGGACTGTTTTTATGAGGCACTGGTTCAAGACTGATTTGCATATGGCCATGTCTGAACTGGGGTGGTGTGGTGAGCAAAATAACGATGGATTAAACCCAGATCTGTGACTGGGGGTGAATGTTTTGCCATTGTGCAACATTCCGTCCATCAATTGATGTTTTTGCATTTGTCTCCCCGAGTGGGACGGGTTTGCTCAGACGTGAGTCCCGTGCTCTCCTTACCATTGGAATCAAGCTTTCCTGGCTGATGAAGGCTGATAGCCAGAAACCGGTCCTAGGATGCTTGATTCCGGTCCAGGGAAGACATGGCTTGTTAGTTCGGGCTGGACTGTTCCCATGAGGCACCGGTTCAAGACTGATTTGCATAAGGCCATGTCTGAACTGGGGTGGTGTGGTGAGCAAAACAACAATGGATTAAACCCATATCTGAAACTGGGGGTGAATGTTTTGCCATTGTGCAACATTCCGTCCATCAATTGTTGTGTTTGCATTTGTCACCTCGAGTGGGACGGGTATGCTCAGACGTGAGTCCTGTGCTCTCCATGCCACTGGAATCAAACTATCCTGGCTGATGAAGGCTGATAGCCAGAAAAAAGTCCTAGGATGCTTGATTCCGGTTCAGGGAAGACATGGCTAGGTAGTTCGGGCTGGACTGTTCCGATGAGGCACAGGGTCAAGACTGATCTGAATATGGCCATGTCTGAACTCGAGTGGTGTTGTGAGCAAAACAACAATGGATTAAACCTAGGTCTGTGACTGGGGGTGAATGTTTTGCCATTGTGCAACATTCCGTCCTTCAATTGTTGTTTTTGCTTTTGTCACCCGAGTAGGACGGGTATGCTCAGACGTGAGTCTGGTGCTCTCCATACCACTGGAATCAAGCTATCCTGGCTGATGAAGGCTGATAGACAGAAACCGGTCCTAGGATGCTTGATTCCTGTCCAGGGAAGACATGGCTTGGCAGGTCGGGCTGGACTGTTCCCATGAGGGACAGGATCAAGAATGATTCGCATATGGCCATGTCTGAACTGGGGTGGTGTGGTGAGCAAAATAACGATGGATTAATCCCAGAACTGTGACTCAGGGTGAATGTTTTGCCAATGTGCAACATTCCGTCCATCAACTGTTGTTTGCATTCGTCACCCGAGTGGGACAGGTATGCTCAGACGTGAGTCCTGTGCTCTCCATGCAACTGGAATCAAACTATCCTGGCTGATGAAGGCTGATATCCAGAAACCGGTCCTAGGATGTTTGATTCCGGTCCAGGGAAGACATGGCTTGGCAGTTCGGGCTGGACTGTTCCCATGAGGCACAGGGTCAAGACTGATTTGCATATGGCCATGTCTGAACTCGGGTGGTGTGGTGAGCAAAACAACAATGGATTAATCCCAGAACTGTGACTCAGGGTGAATGTTTTGCCATTGTGCAACATTCCGTTGATCAATTGTTGTTTTTGCATTTGTCACCCCGAGTGGGACGGGTATGCTCAGATGTGAGTCCTGTGCTCTCCATGCCACTGGAATCAAGCTATCCTGTCTGATGAAGGCTGATAGCCAGAAACCGGTCCTAGGATGCTTGATTCCGGTCCAGGGAAGACATGGCTTGGCAGTTCGGCCTGGACTGTTTCTATGAGGCACTGGTTCAAGACTGATTTGCATATGGCCATGTCTGAACTGGGGTGGTGTGGTGAGCAAAATAACAATGGATTAAACCCAGATCTGTGACTGGGGGTGAATGTTTTGCCATTGTGCAACATTCTGTCCATCAATTGATGTTTTTGCATTTGTCACCCCGAGTGGGACGGGTTTCCTCAGACGTGAGTCCCGTGCTCTCCATGCCATTGGAATCAAGCTATCCTGGCTGATGAAGGCTGATAGCCAGAAACCGGTCCTAGGATGCTTGATTCCGGTCCAGGGAAGACATGGCTTGTTTGTTCGGGCTGGACTGTTCCCATGAGGCACTGGTTCAAGACTGATTTGCATAAGGCCATGTCTGAACTGGGGTGGTGTGGTGAGCAAAACAACAATGGATTAAACGCAGATCTGAGACTGGGGGTGAATGTTTTGCCATTGTGCAACATTCCGTCCATCAATTGTTGTGTTTGCATTTGTCACCTCGAGTGGGACGGGTATGCTCAGACGTGAGTCCTGTGCTCTCCATGCCACTGGAATCAAACTATCCTGGCTGATGAAGGCTGATAGCCAGAAACCAGTCCTAGGATGCTTGATTCCGGTTCAGGGAAGACATGGCTAGGTAGTTCGGGCTGGACTGTTCCGATGAGGCACAGGGTCAAGACTGATTTGAATATGGCCATGTCTGAACTCGGGTGGTGTTGTGAGCAAAACAACAGTGGATTAAACCTAGGTCTGTGACTGGGTTTGAATGTTTTGCCATTGTGCAACATTCCGTCCATCAATTGTTGTTTTTGCTTTTGTCACCCGAGAAGGACGGGTATGCTCAGACGTGAGTCTGGTGCTCTCCATACCAGTGGAATCAAGCTATCCTGGCTGATGAAGGCTGATAGACAGAAACCGGTCCTAGGATGCTTGATTCCTGTCCAGGGAAGACATGGCTTGGCAGGTCGGGCTGGACTGTTCCCATGAGGGACAGGATCAAGAATGATTTGCATATGGCTATGTCTGAACTGGGGGGGTGTGGTGAGCAAACTAACGATGGATTAATCCCAGAACTGTGACTCAGGGTAAATGTTTTGCCAAGGTGCAACATTCCGTCCATCAACTGTTGTTTGCATTCGTCACCCCGAGTGGGACGGGTATGCTCAGACGTGAGTCCTGTGCTCTCCATGCAACTGGAATCAAACTATCCTGGCTGATGAAGGCTGATAGCCAGAAACCGGTCCTAGGATGTTTGATTCCGGTCCAGGGAAGACATGGCTTGGCAGTTCGGGCTGGACTGTTCCCAGGAGGTACAGGGTCAAGACTGATTTGCATATGGCCATGTCTGAACTCGGGTTGTGTGGTGAGCAAAACAACAATGGAGTAATCCCAGAACTGTGACTCAGGGTGAATGTTTTGCCATTGTGCAAGATTCCGTACATTAATTGTTGTTTTTGCATTTGTCACCCCGAGTGGGACGGGTATGCTCAGATGTGAGTCCTGTGCTCTCCATGCCACTGGAATCAAGCTATCCTGTCTGATGAAGGCTGATAGCCAGAAACCGCTCCTAGGATGCTTGATTCCGGGCCAGGGAAGGCATGGCTTGGCAGTTCGGCCTGGACTGTTTCTATGAGGCACTGGTTCAAGACTGATTTGCATATGGCCATGTCTGAACTGGGGTGGTGTGGTGAGCAAAATAACGATGGATTAAACCCAGATCTGTGACTGGGGGTGAATATTTTGCCATTGTGCAACATTCCGTCCATTAATTGATGTTTTTGCCTTTGTCACCCCGAGTGGGACGGGTATGCTCAGACGTGAGTCCCGTGCTCTCCATGCCATTGGAATCAAGCTATCCTTGCTGATGAAGGCTGATAGCCAGAAACCGCTCCTAGGATGCGTGATTCCGGGCCAGGGAAGACATGGTTTGGTAGTTCGGGCTGGACTGTTCCCATGAGGCACTGGTTCAAGACTGATTTGCATAAGTGTGAGAAGTTGGCCTAGTATATAATGCTCACTAATTCTAGTGATCACTTTGTACCATGCCAAGCAACCCTTATGATGATTGGTTGTAAGTCAACCTTATAGACCAGTTATCCTAGTGGTAACGTGGACAAAGCAGTCTTAGGCTAAACTCTGAAAGGCATGTGAAGCCAGCTGTATTACCATACACAACCCCCTTGAATACCAAATGAAAGGACACCACACAGATATATATTGAAAATATATATTGATTTATTAACTAAAAGTATCCCCTGGACTCTTTATGAGCACAGAAGCACAAGCGTTAAACACAAGACAGTTTAAAATACACAAAAGTTGCACAATATGGATGAGCCCTAGGGGCCACCTAAACCATATACTAAGAAAGTGGTATAAGAGATACCAATCGGAAAGGAAACAGGCCTAGGGCCTTGGGAATCGCTGGAGCTATTCTTGACTAGCAGTGACTAAGTCGGGAAAGGCCCGGGGGACTCGGGTGCAGTGTTTAAAGTGCACGCACTCACCAATGCAAAGTCTATGGTGCGTAAAAAGTACAAAGTTAGTTAGTTCAGAACCTTCCGAGTGACCTAGAACGCTGAAACTTAAGACACAGGCCCTTGAGATGTGTACCAGTGTAGGAACACCGGCGGAGCTGAGTTACCTCACCCACAGGAAGCGGGTGCACAGGGTAGAAGTAGTGTCGGGTTTTGTCACGCTGGTCGATGGTGCTTGGAGCTGAAGATGCTGCAGGCGGCTCGATGTGAAGAGTTCCGGTGGATCCAAGGGTGGATCTGAAGATGTGAAGACCTGAAAGCAGAGGGGACATTTTTCAAAGTCACTAGCCAGTGACTACCGTGGAACCAGATTGGAACCAGGCGATGTCGGGTGCAAACAGGCGTTGAGGTGTAGCTTCTCTCTGCATCCACGTGGACACCGGGGGTTGAGGACGTCCAGAATTCGGTCACGAGCTGTCCCACGCAGGCTTCTCGCTGTTGGCGGTGTTGCCAACTTGATCAGAGCAAACAGGCCTTGGCTAATGCAAGCCACGCAGGAATCAAAAAAGGCTTATTACTCAGACCAGCAAGGTCAGAGCGGGGGCTCCTTCCTGCAGGAGCTAGGGCAAGTCTGGAGCAACCAGACCCGCAGTGTAGTTTGTCGGTTTCGTCACCAAGATGGCCGCTGACCACGTGGCTAGTGGCCGGGATGGCGCGTCGAGTGGCACAATGCAAAAGGGCCCCACGCAGATCGTGGAGATGCTGGGGGGCTGATCTTCGGTGCAAGGGCTGCTCGGTGGTGGGGTTTCTCAGTCCCCAAAGCACAACGTCGAGTATGCCTCGGTGGCTGCGCAGTCAGCTTTTCGAGTGTCTTCCAAGGGGTCCGATCCCACGTCTCTCGGTGCCTCCACGGGTCCCTTCTTTGCAGGGACTGTGGATCGGGCTGTGGAAGTCTTGGAGTCTGGGTCTTGTCAGGCTCTGGTCTCGGGCTCCGGCGGGAGGCGGCGGCAAAGCAGACGTCGAGTTGCTGGTTGGTGCCTGCTTTCACAGGGTGGCCACTCCTAGGCCACAAGGGAGATTCTCTTCAGTCTTCTGAGCAGCAGAATGTCGAAGTCCAGTCTTCTTCTTTGTGTAAAGTTGATTCAGGATGATCTGCTGTGCAATGGCACTGCTCCCACTCTTATTCCCAATCTGAGGGGTGGATCACCTACTAGGTCCCTCCTCTGGGAGGAACCAGGAAGGGGGGCAGTTACACCCCCTTTCCTTTGTCCAGCTCCTCGCCAGGCCTGGGTCTAGAAAGTCCCAGGACCGGTTTGGACTGGCTTATGCATGGGGACACCTTGTGTGCCCCGGGCATGTCTCAATCTATTCAGCCCTGTCCTACCCAATACACAAAACCCTGTCTGGGGTGGTGCTCGCACCTCCCAAGGCAGGAAACCCTTTGTCCAAGCCTCCCTGGCTGGAAGGACTCCCAGCAGCAGGAGGTCAGACTCGTGTCTGTGGTGGCAGGATCCATTTTGTAATGCTGAGGCTCTGGTTAACTTTAACGGGGGTTAAGGCTACACACATGTCGTGTCCCTCTAGAAGGGTGGAATGCTATCCCCGTCGACAGAACTGTCGAGGGGATAGTATTCCAATTCGTATGACACCTTACTCGACATGTTTTGATAAAGCCAAACCAAAGATAGCATATAACCGCGAGGGTTATAATGCACTTAAGAGTATATGGTATGGCAATATCCCGGAACAGCTTAGGGAGTGGTTCCCGACAGCTGCATACAGGCTCAGCTCATGCTAGAGCACCATCTCACATATTTCCAAGCACTCTGCCTCCAGGATTGAAGAGGCCTTCCATAGGAGTGGCTGATTGGAACATCTGTGTCCAGTTTAGGGTTAGATATAGGGATACTATATCTAAGCAAGAGGTGATTACACCAACTTACCCCAGCTGAGTGATCAGCCAGTTGTGTCAAATATGGAGGTCAGGCCAGGGGTGGCACAATACATGCTGCAGCCCCTGGTAGGCCTTGGATGCACCTATGCCCTGGGTACCTAGGGTACACTGTTACAGGGGCCAACAAGGTGAACCAGTTCCAATTCGTAATGCACCTAGAGTGCATTGGCAGTAATTTAGAGAGAGAACAGCAGGCTGTGGGTCTGATTAGCAGGCCCACAGCCACATTAAGTCATAAACCAGTGAAGCAAAAAGCAAAAATTTGGGGTGACCATAGGATAGCAGACCCTAGTCTCCTACACAACCCCCCCCAAACGCAGGAACATTAGACTAACCTTGACCAGTTGTGTCTTCATGTTCTAAGTGGAAGTACCTGGAGAGACCATCTGCGTTGCCATGGTCAGTCACTGGGCGGTGCTCCACTGTAAAGTCCATCCCCTGTAGGGAAATGGACCACCTGAGTAGTTTGGGGTTTTCACCCTTCATCTGATTAAGCCATAAGAGGGGCTTATGGTCAGTCTGAATCTTGAAGTGAGTGCCAAATAAGTATGGTCTCAACTTCTTCAGGGCCCACACCACAGCAAAGGCCTCCCTCTAAATAGCTGACCAACGTTTCTCTCTGGGGGTCAGCCTTCTGCTAATAAAAGCAATGGGCTGGTCCTGGCCATCTACATTAAGCTGTGAAAGCCCTGCTCCCACTCCCAACTCAGAAGCATCTGTTTGGACAATGAACTCTCTTGAGTAGTCAGGACTCTTCAGGATAGGTGCAGAGTAAGTATGGGCGGAAAATCCGTTACGCTCGCGGATTTTGCGGATTTTCGGTAAATTCGCAATCCGCGAGATTTGCGAATTTCACGCAAAATCCGCAAATTCGCACGCAGCAGATTTTTTTTTTCTTGGCGTTTATCATCGTTTGCCGAGTTGTTTTTCTCGATATTTTGCGAGTGCTGCGCCATTTTGGATCTTGCTGCGGGATTCCGCGGGAATTTGGCAAGCGCGATTACGTAATCGCGGCTTGCCAACTGTTGCAGCGAGCGTTTGTCAACGCGAGTACGGCGAGATCACGTCTCGCGGTACTTCGCAATTGCGAGCTTTGAGATGCGGCGAGCAGCAACAATCTCGCACAAGCGAAAATATAAAATTTGTAATTCTGCACAAGAAATCCACCAGCAAGCAGCATAAACCTTCTTGAAATGATGATTTTTATCTGAATAACTCCTTAGGTTGACATTTGCCTGCACAGTCTTCAACTTCCTGTTCCTGTCCAGCAGGCTCCTCCCAGTGCTTTGTCCATCTCCTGGTCACTTTTCATTTGGATCTGGAGCTGGAAGGATTACTTTTTGTGGATGCTGCTGGATATTTGGATTTGAGGCCTTTTTGACTTTCTTTGGATCACTGTTGGATTAGAAATTTTACAAGTAAGTTTGTTTGGGGCATTACAGTTGCTGCAACTACAATTTTGGAATTTTCGATTTTTGGGCTGTTTTGGGGCCTTTTGCCCAGGGGTACTCAGTGGTGGGTGGACTGAGTCTTTCTGTGGGGTGTCTTGAACTTAAACATCATGGAGGGCATGGATGGAATGGGATTGTGCTGATTTTTCAGTGATTTTCGATTTTTGGGGGTGTTCATGGGGAGGGACAGGCCATGTGGCTGGGGGCCATTTTGAGTGCTGCTACAGGCCCTGGCCATGTGCAGGGAGGCAAGTGGCCGTTTTGAATGTAGGCATTGTTGTTAGGCCTGCAACCATTTTGCCTACTTTTCAACCTTTATGCCCAGGGGTAGTGAGTCTTGCATGGGCCTAGTCTTTCTGTGGGTTGTCTTGAATTTAAACATCATGGAGGGCATGGATGGAATGGGATTGTGCTGATTTTCCAGTGATTTTCGTTTTTGGGGGCTGTACTTGTGGCCTTTTCACCAGGGGTATTGAGTCTAGCATGGGCCTGGTCTTTTTGTTGGGTGTCTTGAACTTAAACATCATGGATGGCATGGATGGAATGGGATTGTGCTGATTTTTCAGTGTTTTTCGATTTTTGGGGGTGTTCATGGGGAGGGACAGGCCATGTGGCTGGGGGCCATTTTGAGTGCTGCTACAGGCCCTGGCCATGTGCTGGGAAGCAAGTGGCCATTTTGAATGCAGGCATTGTTGTTAGGCCTGCAACCATTTTGCCTACTTTTCAACCTTTATGCCCAGGGGTAGTGAGTCTTGCATGGGCCTAGTCTTTCTGTGGGGTGTCTTGAATTTAAACATCATGGAGGGCATGGATGGAATGGGATTGTGCAGATTTTTCAGTGATTTTCGTTTTTGGGGGCTGTACTTGTGGCCTTTTCACCAGGGGTATTTGAGTCTAGCATGGGCCTAGTCTTTCTGTGGGGTGTCTTGAACTTAAACATCATGGAGGGCATGGATGGAATGGGATTGTGCTGATTTTTCTGTTTTTTTTCCCGATTTTTTGGGGGTGTATAACTGAACTGATGTTCCACTGTCTTCCATTGTTTTTAGGTGCACAAGACTCAAGAGAACCACCAGTGCCAGGAAGAAGTCCTGCAGCGGTGTGTGTGTGCAGCATAATGTCACGCGACGTCACGTCTGGCCTCAGACAATTCTACAATTCGTGCAACTGCGGCTTGCTGTCTGACCTGCTCTGAAGAAGATTGCCCCAAAAAAAGGTCTCCGTAGCTCCTCTAGCAAGAAAGTTGCTAGTAAGGAGCAGAAGAAGCAAGTTACCAAGGAGGCTGGTGTGCCAACCGCCACGTTTTTTGGGAGCAAAAAAAAAAGTACGCCTGCAGCAGCAGGATCTGCTGGGGACCAAGCTGGGAGCAGCACCCCCGCTCCATTGGGTTCAGTGCCTCCACCACCACGCCAACTTAAGTCAAAGCCCTTGAGTGCTTCAGAGGCAGTCAGTGTACTTCTCCAATCACCATCGACCAGTGATGTTGGCTCATCGCAAGAAAGTAGCAGCAATGTCCCTGAATCAACACAGGTTGTTGTAACTCATCTGACAAGTGTTGAACAACCACAGCCGCAACAACAACATGTGCAAGTAGTACAAGCCCAAGTACATGTGGAAGGAGAGGCAGCGCAAGGAGATGCGCAAGCAGAGGTGCATGGAGGGTCACAAGTGCCCACAATAGTTGTTCCTCCCGAAGTAGGGGCACATCAGGAAATTGACAATCAGACCGAGGTATCATTTGAGGAAGCCACTCCTCCTGATGATCATTCATTGTCTTCCACATCCCTAGCAAGGAAAAGATCAAGGGGGGTGTCTACATCTTCTTCAAGCCCACCTCCTACTGATGATCTGGATGACGATTGGGTACCACCACGGCAGCCTGAGAGTGAGGCACACCATGATCTGACAAAGATACCTAAGCGTAAAAGGAAGGTCGTCGAAAAACTCATAGCTATGGAGTGTGATGAGGCTCAACAAGAAGTGACGCATACTGCTGCTGATGAAGCCTCTCACGACGACGAGCCAGTCATCATAAAGGTCACTGCAGCCCCAGCGGGCATGCAGCAAAGAGACATTTTGACCCTATCCCGAGAAGCTGCTGAGCGTGATGATGATGTCGACGAGGAGTCAATGGAAAAACAACAATCATTGGATTTGGAGTTAACTAGTACACCAACACCTACCGCTTCCATATTTCTTCCTCACAAGAAGGGACTTCCATCCACCTCGACCTCAATTAGTGGTGGTGAAAGTGCAAAACGTACTGAAGTTCGGCAATCCACATCCTCCACTTCCTCTGGCATTAGCAGCAGGACCACCACCACCAGTATCGCCGCCTCCTCCGGCCCCCAAAGACATTTCAAGTCTCCAGTTTGGGACTTCTTTAGTGTTTGCCCAAGAATGGAAAACGTAGCCATTTGTAGCATTTGTAAGCTTCGAGTTAGTCGTGGTAAGTTTGGTACCAACTATGGTACCGGAGGCCAGAGAGGTCATCTTAGGAGAGCGCACCCTGTCCAATGGTTTGCGCACCTAGAGGCGGTCAAGGAAGCCCGAATTGCACGTAATGAAAACGTTGATTTTTCATCTGATGATGACGAGGAGGAAGAAGACGATTCAAACACTTCACTTACACCCAGTACCCCTGTCAGCAGCACACCCCATGTGAGCCACACTAAGAGTGTGGGAGAGAGTGAGACATCAATGCGGAAAAGTTCATCAGCGAGCGTAACTGGGTCGAAGATATCATCATCATCCCGTAAATCCTTGGTCCAGGGCAACATTAAAAAGATGTTGTTTACAGAAGCGCAATATGAACGCAAGCACCCACTGACGCGTCTGTATAACACTAAGCTGGCTAAAATGCTAGCTCTGGACCTTCTCCCTTTTTCTTTTGTAGAAGGGGTTGGTTTTCTAGAATTAGTGGCAGCGCTCTGCCCTAAATGGAAGGTTCCTAGCCGGTTCTATTTTGCCCGAGTTGCGGTTCCAGCACTACATGAAGATGTTCTGAAGGTGATTGGGGCAGCTTTGCAGAAGAGTGCTGTTCACACTATACATCTGACAACAGACATGTGGACCAGTGGCGCAGGCGCTGATTACATGTGCATCACTGCATACTGGGTCTCTTTTTCAGGGGCTAAAGCAAAGCTAAACGCAGGTGTTGACGCGGACATTGTTTTTAAAGCTGCTCGGAAACATGCAACACTAGCCATGTTTGGTTTGGAGAAATGTCACACAGCAGAAAACATTTTGGACGTCTTTAACACAAAGGTCCTTAAGTGGCTGTCCCCAAAAAAATGCCAGGTTGGTTATGTTTCCACGGACAATGGCGCCAATATAGTTAAGGCCATGAGGCTGGGTGACTATTTCAGAGTGCCGTGTTTGGCGCACTGTATAAACCTGGTTGTCCAAAAATTCTTGGGTAATAAAGACAGTGCAGCGTACAGAGTATTGGACACCTGCCGAAAAATGTGCAACCATTTCAGCCATTCTTTTAAGGCCCGGAAGCAGCTGAGGAGCCTGCTATATCAACGTCAAATGCCAGTGAAAGCACTCATCCAGGAGGTGGTAACACGTTGGAACTCAACCTTCTACATGCTTGAGCGTCTGTATGAGTAGTATACGGTACTCGATCAATATTTCTTAACAGAGGGTACAGCTCAGGAGGACCTGAGGATGGTTGCGGCGCAATGGAACATAGTTCAAAGCCTGACACGCATGCTTCGTCCTTTTGAGTTCTTCACGCGTGCAGTCAGCAAGGAGGACTGTAATTTGGGAAAAGCTATCCCATTGTTGTACATGCTGGAGCATCAACTGAAGGAGGTGTGTTCTGTGTTTGAAAAAGATGTAAAAAACCAAGACTCTTTTGTTCTGGCTGAGAAACTATTAGAGCTCATACAAGGTGATGAACGTCTTAAAATGATCCACTCAGAACAGCATTACATTTGTGCTACTATTCTGGATCCACGCTACAAAAAGGCGCTGGCAGGCCAAGCATTCTTTCCTTTTGATGATGAACATGTTCCAAAGTACAAACGTTGGCTAGCCTTGTCAGCCAAGAGGTTTGAAAAAGAACGGCAGAAAATTGAAGGAAATGGCAGTACATCAGCATCAGCAGGCCATCCCCAGTCAAAACAATCCACTTCTGCACCTGTGGCACAAGTGACCTCTCAGCCGTTAAAGACACCGGCAACCAGATCATCTGCACCAGACACAACAGAAACATTGGAGGCTGAAGAGGATTGGCTAGCTCGGCTTGGGTTTGGTTCTCAAAAGGTCAGAGGCACAGCAACAGCTAAGCAAAGTGGAGGAACCTTGGATGAGGACCTTGAGTTGATGGTGAAGGACTATCTGAATGACTCAACAGAGGTCTATGTTAATGCTGACCCATTGGCGTATTGGCATGGGAAAAAAGAATTGTGGCCACAGCTCACCAACCTGGCTTTAAACTACTTGTCTTACCCACTCGCAAGCGTGTCTTCTGAACGTGTTTTCAGTGCTGCTGGTGGCATTGTAAATTCCAAACGGAGCCGCCTCTCGCCCAAAAATGTGGAGAGGTTAACAATGATCAAGATGAATCAGCACCTCATACCACCAGATTTCAGAGTACGAGAAAGCGCGCCGGATGAAGACAAGGTGGACAGCAACATAGATGAGGGAATTTCTACTCTGTCAGGTGACACTGAGCTCACCCTGCCTGAATTCGCAGAGTATGATGACAAAGCCTTATTCTTATACCTGGACCGTGATACCGAGCCCTGAAAATGAGACAACGAATCAATAACTTTCTTTTTCGTCCTTATTCACTTTTATTCCTGTGTGTCTGTCTTTCTTTGTTGTGCACAGTTAATATATTTCAAACTTTAATCAGATAATCACAAAAACAAGCCCATCAGCAGAACTGTCTTCACTTGTTTGCTAATTGATTTGAAGGTGCCGCAGTCTGCATTCCTCAGGTTCACAAGTTCAGAAGAACATGCTCCTCTATCCTCCTCCTCCAGACTCCTATTTCCATCAAAGCAGAGGGCTGGTTTACGCCCAATGAAGAAAGACTCAGCACTTGTGGGGGTGTTGTTCTACCTCTTTGCAGGTGAGTTGACAGCTCTTGGACCATTGTTGGGAAGCTCTAATACCGGATAAAAGTGGTTTGGACCAAATCCGAGGCGCAAATTTTTTAGTGTTTTTCCTGACTTGCTTGCCTTTGAGGTGCTCTTAGGGGGGGTTCCGTCTGTTTGTGGGTGAGTTTCGGGGTCTGTCAGCACTGGTGGGACACTCTAATCTTGATTGCATTTGCTTTTCAGGAAATCCGTGGTGGCAACCCCGACTTATGGCCTAGCTACGCAGCGCGTTTGGACCGAAGGCCGAGAAATATTGTAAGTAGGAGATGTTGCTTTTGGCCTGTTTGGGGGTGTTATGCTTTTTGGCGGGTGGGTTGGCGGGTCTTCGGGCATTCCTGGGAAGGTCTAATACCGGGTAGAAGTGGTTGGGACAAAATCCACCCCAATTTTTTTTTTGCTATTTCTGACATTTTGCTCAATGTAGCGTTTTCGGGGGCCTGTTTGGGGGGCTTCCTGGTGTTTGTGGGTGGGTTTCGGGGTCTGGGCGCACTGCTGGCTATATATACTTTACTTTGCAAGAGGTTTGAAGCAAATCCATGGTGGCAGAGGGGAGTTAGGGCCTAGCTGCAGAGCGCGCGCGGAGTGATTTGGGAAATTTGGAAAAAAAATGACAAAGTCCCCATTTTTGTACTTTTGCTCTTTGGCTGTTTGGGGGTCTTCTACTCGTTTTCTCCTGGGTTGACGGCTCTGGGGCCATTGCTGGGAAGCTCTAATACCGGATAAAAGTGGTTTGGACAAAATCCACGCCGATTTTTGTTGTTGCTATTTCTGACATTTTGCTCAATGTAGCGTTTTCAGAGGCCTGTTTGGGGGGCTTCCTGGTGTTTGTGGGTGAGTTTCGGGGTCTGGGAGCACTGCTGGGACACTCTAATCTTGATTGCATTTGCTTTTCAGGAAATCCGTGGTGGCAACCCCGACTTATGGCCTAGCTACGCAGCGCGTTTGGACCGAAGGCCGAGAAATATTGTAAGTAGATGTTGCTTTTGGCCTGTTTGGGGGTGTTATGCTTTTTGGCGGGTGGGTTGGTGGGTCTTGGGGCATTCCTGGGAAGGTCTAATACCGGGTAGAAGTGGTTGGGACAAAATCCAGGCCGAATTTTTTTTGTGCTATTTCTGACATTTTGCTCAATGTAGCGTTTTCGGGGGCCTGTTTGGGGGGCTTCCTGGTGTTTGTGGGTCGGTTTCGGGGTCTGGGCGCAATGCTGGCTATATATACTTTACTTTGCAAGAGGTTTGAAGCAAATCCATGGTGGCAGAGGGGAGTTAGGGCCTAGCTGCAGAGCGCGCGCGGAGTGATTTGGGAAATTTGGAAAAAAATGACAAAGTCCCCATTTTTGTACTTTTGCTCTTTGGCTGTTTGGGGGTCTTCTACTCGTTTTCTCCTGGGTTGACGGCTCTGGGGCCATTGCTGGGAAGCTCTATTACCGGATAAAAGTGGTTTGGACAAAATCCACGCCGATTTTTTTTGTGCTATTTCTGACATTTTGCTCAATGTAGCGTTTTCGGGGGCCTGTTTGGGGGGCTTCCTGGTGTTTGTGGGTGAGTTTCGGGGTCTGGGAGCACTGCTGGGACACTCTAATCTTGATTGCATTTGCTTTTCAGGAAATCCGTGGTGGCAAACCGGACCTATGGCCTAGCTACGCAGCGCGTTTGGACCGAAGGCCGAGAAATATTGCAAGTATGAGATTTTGCTTTTGGCCTGTTTGGGGGTGTTATGCTTTTTGGCGGGTGGGTTGGCGGGTCTTGGGGCATTCCTGGGAAGGTCTAATACCGGGTAGAAGTGGTTGGGACAAAATCCAGGCCGAATTTTTTGTTGTTGCTATTTCTGACATTTTGCTCAATGTAGCGTTTTCGGGGGCCTGTTTGGGGGGCTTCCTGGTGTTTGTGGGTGGGTTTCGGGGTCTGGGCGCAATGCTGGCTATATATACTTTACTTTGCAAGAGGTTTGAAGCAAATCCATGGTGGCAGAGGGGAGTTAGGGCCTAGCTGCAGAGCGCGCGCGGAGTGATTTGGGAAATTTGGAAAAAAATGACAAAGTCCCCATTTTTGTACTTTTGCTCTTTGGCTGTTTGGGGGTCTTCTACTCGTTTTCTCCTGGGTTGACGGCTCTGGGGCCATTGCTGGGAAGCTCTAATACCGGATAAAAGTGGTTTGGACAAAATCCACGCCGATTTTTTTTGTTGCTATTTCTGACATTTTGCTCAATGTAGCGTTTTCGGAGGCCTGTTTGAGGGGCTTCCTGGTGTTTGTGGGTGAGTTTCGGGGTCTGGGAGCACTGCTGGGACACTCTAATCTTGATTGCATTTGCTTTTCAGGAAATCCGTGGTGGCAACCCCGACTTATGGCCTAGCTACGCAGCGCGTTTGGACCGAAGGCCGAGAAATATTGTAAGCAGATGTTGCTTTTGGCCTGTTTGGGGGTGTTATGCTTTTTGGCGGGTGGGTTGGTGGGTCTTGGGGCATTCCTGGCAAGGTCTAATACCGGGTAGAAGTGGTTGGGACAAAATCCAGGCCGAATTGTTTTTTTGCTATTTCTGACATTTTGCTCAATGTAGCGTTTTCGGGGGCCTGTTTGGGGGGCTTCCTGGTGTTTGTGGGTGAGTTTCGGGGTCTGGGAGCACTGCTGGGACACTCTAATCTTGATTGCATTTGCTTTTCAGGAAATCCGTGGTGGCAAACCGGACCTATGGCCTAGCTACGCAGCGCGTTTGGACCGAAGGCAGAGAAATATTGCAAGTATGAGATTTTGCTTTTGGCCTGTTTGGGGGTGTTATGCTTTTTGGCGGGTGGGTTGGCGGGTCTTGGGGCATTCCTTGGAAGGTCTAATACCGGGTAGAAGTGGTTGGGACAAAATCCAGGCCGAATTTTTTTTGTTGCTATTTCTGACATTTTGCTCAATGTAGCGTTTTCGGGGGCCTGTTTGGGGGGCTTCCTGGTGTTTGTGGGTGGGTTTCGGGGTCTGGGCGCAATGCTGGCTATATATACTTTACTTTGCAAGAGGTTTGAAGCAAATCCATGGTGGCAGAGGGGAGTTAGGGCCTAGCTGCAGAGCGCGCGCGGAGTGATTTGGGAAATTTGGAAAAAAATGACAAAGTCCCCATTTTTGTACTTTTGCTCTTTGGCTGTTTGGGGGTCTTCTACTCGTTTTCTCCTGGGTTGACGGCTCTGGGGCCATTGCTGGGAAGCTCTAATACCGGATAAAAGTGGTTTGGACAAAATCCACGCCGATTTTTTTTGTTGCAATTTCTGACATTTTGCTCAATGTAGCGTTTTTGGGGGCCTGTTTGGGGGGCTTCCTGGTGTTTGTGGGTGAGTTTCGGGGTCTGGGAGCACTGCTGGGACACTCTAATCTTGATTGCATTTGCTTTTCAGGAAATCCGTGGTGGCAACCCCGACTTATGGCCTAGCTACGCAGCGCGTTTGGACCGAAGGCCGAGAAATATTGCAAGTATGAGATTTTGCTTTTGGCCTGTTTGGGGGTGTTATGCTTTTTGGCGGGTGGGTTGGCGGGTCTTGGGGCATTCCTGGGAAGGTCTAATACCGGGTAGAAGTGGTTGGGACAAAATCCTCGCGGAAAAGCATTTTGGCACTTTTTGTAACTTAACCCCTTCGCTGCTAGGCCTTTTCCCCTCCTGTGCTAAGCCCTTTTTTGGCGATTTGGGGTAGTGCGCGCTTAGGCCCTTGTAACTTTTTGACCACATAAGGTATCCACGCCAAATTTGCGTCCTTTTCTTCCAACATCATGTGGATTCTAAAGGCGCCCAGGGTTTGTGGATTACCTTGGAGGGGTCCCAGAAATTAACCAAAATATAGTGATTTTTTTGTTTTTTTCAGAAAAATGGGAAAAACGGGCTGCAAATGAAAGCCTCTGGGTTTTTCCCTGAAAATGTTATCAGAAAAGGGTTTGTGGGGCTGAAATCTCCATTTTCTCAGCTTTTAGGAAATGACAGTCTTTTGTCAGAGAACTGACATTTTTCACACAGTTTTGGCATTTTTCTGGGACATAGCCTATTTTTGCTATTTTTAGAGCTTTCCACCTCCTTCCAGTTAATGGTAGAAATGAGTTTGAAAGCAATAATGGATCCTAGAAAGCTGTACATTTTCAAAAAGTAGACAAAATTCTGAATTCAGAAAGGGGTCATTTGTCTAAATCCATGAAGGTTTCTTTATAGAAACTAACAGTTAAATATTGGAATAATTGAAAATTTGTTGAAAAAAACAGCCTTTTGTCTCAACGTTTTCACCTATAACTTTTTTTAATTTTGACAGCTCTTGGAAAGCAATATAATGTTACATCTGTTAGACCTTCCTGGTTGTGGGGACATATAGGACTTGTAGTTTCACCAAGAACCCGACGAACCCAGATCCAAAAACTGAGCAGCAACTTGCAATGGTATTTTTTCATTTACTGGGTACAGAGCACTTTGTCTTGGAAAATGTATACATGGAAAAATCTGTATGAAAGACACCTATGTATTTCTGAAATGGGTACAAAATATAGAGTTCAGAAATAGTATATAATTGCTAATTTTCAAAATTGGGAATACTCATACTAGCATGAGAATTATTGGTCATTTTTCAAAATTATTTTTTTTTTACACAATGTCTTTCATTGAAAGGGAGAAATGCTCAAAAGCTCAATTGGTAATAACAGTTGATTTACAAATCTGAATTACCCCAAGTCTCCCGATAAAAACGGTACCTCACTTGTGTGGGTCGGCCTTGTGCCTGCGACAGGAAACGGCGCAAAATGCAACGTGGTGACACCTAAATTTTGCAGTTACAAATTGACCCTTTTTTAGCAAAGTGCCTACCTGTAGTTTTTGCACCCTAGCTCTGCCGGCACCTAGGGAAACCTAGCAAACCTATACATTTTTGAAAAGTAGACACCCAGGGGAATTCAGGATGGGGTGACTCGACTGCCTACCACCAGGTCTTGTTACCCAGAATCCCTTGCAAACCTAAGAATTTGACAAAAAAAACACATTTTCCTCACATTTCTGTGGAGGAAAGTTCTGGAATCTGCTTGGATCAACAAATTTCCACCCACCCAGTGTTCCCCCAGGTCTCCCAAAAACAATGGTACCTCACTTGTGTTGTTAGGCATAGTGGCTGCGACATGAAACAGCGCAAAACGCAACGTGGTCGCACCTCAATTTCCCAGTGAAATCTTGCGCTCTTTGGACAAAGAGACTACCTTTTGTTTTTGAGCCCTAGCTCTGCCAGCACCTAGGGAAACCTAGCAAACCTATACATTTTTGAAAAGTAGACACCCAGGGGAATTCAGGATGGGGTGACTCGTCTGCCTACCCCCAGGTTTTGATACCCAGAATACCTTGCAAAGCTAGGATTTTGACAAAATAAACACAGTTTCCTCACATTTCTGTGGTGGAAAGTTCTGGAATCTGCGTGGATCTAGAAATTTCCACCCACCCAGCGTTCCCCCAGGTCTCCCAAAAAAAATGGTACCTCACTTGCGTGGGTAGGCATAGTGGCTGCGACATAAAACAGCGCAAAAAACAGCATGGTCGCACCTCAATTTCCCAGTAAAATTTTGCACTTTTTGGACAAAAAGCCTACCTTTTGTTTTTGCGCCCTAGCTCTGCCAGCACCTAAGGAAACCTAGCAAACCTATACATTTTTGAAAAGTAGACACCCAGGGGAATTCAGGATGGGGTCACTCCTCTGCCTACCCTCAGGTTTTGTTACCCAGAATCCCTTGCAAAGCTAAGAATTTGACAAAAAAACACACATTTTCCTCACATTTCTGTGGTGGAAAGTTTTGGAATCTGCGTGGATCAACAAATTTCTACTCACCCAGCGTTCCCCCAGGTCTCCCGAGAAAAATGGTACCTCACTTGCGTGGGTAGGCATAGTGGCTGCGACAAGAAACAGCGCAAAACGCAACGTGGTTGCGCCTCAATTTCCCAGTGAAATCTTGTGCTTTTTGGACAAAGAGACTACCTTTTGTTTTTGAGTCCTAGCTCTGCCAGCACCTAGGGAAACCTAGCAAACCTATACATTTTTGAAAAGTAGACACCCAGGGAAATTCAGGATGGGGTGACTCGTCTTCCTACCCCCAGGTTTTGTTACCCAGAATCCCTTGCAAAGCAAAGAATTTGACAAAAAAAACACATTTTCCTGACATTTCTGTGGTGGAAAGTTCTGGAATATGCGTTGATCAACAAATTTCACCCACCCAACGTTCCCCCAGGTCTCCCGAAAAAAATGGTACCTCACTTGCGTGGGTAGGCATAGTGGCTGCGACAGGAAACAGCGCAAAACGCAACGTGGACGCACCTCAATTTCCCAGTGAAATCTTGCCCATTTTGGAGGAAAAGACTACCTTTTGTTTTTGAGCCCTAGCTCTGCCAGCACCTAGGGAAACCTAGCAAACCTATATATTTTTGAAAAGTAGACACCCAGGGGAATACAGGATGGGGTGACTCGTCTGCCTACCCTCAGGTTTTGTTACCCAGAATTCCTTGCAAAGCTAAGAATTTGACAAAAAAAACACATTTTCCTCACATTTCTGTGGTGGAAAGTTTTGGAATCTGCGTGGATCAACAAATTTCCACCCACCCAGCGTTCCCCCAGGTCTCCCGAGAAAAATGGTATCTCACTTGCGTGGGTAGGCATAGTGGCTGCGACAGGAAACAGTGCAAAACGCAACGTGGTCACAACTCAATTTTTCAGTGAAATTGTGCCCTTTTTGGGCCAAGAGACTACCTTTTGTTTTTGAACCCTAGCTCTGCCGGCACCTAGGGAAACCTAGCAAACCTATATATTTTTGAAAAGTAGACACCCAGGGGAATTCAGGATGGGGTCACTCGACTGCCTACCCCCAGGTTCTGTTACCCAGAATCCCTTGTAAAGTTGAGAAATTTGAAAAAAAAAAACATTTTCCTCACATTTCTGTGGTGGAAAGTTCTGGAATCTGTGTGGATCAAAAATTTCCACCCACCCAGCGTTCCCCCAGGTCTCCTGAAAAAAATGCTACCTCACTTGCCTGGGTCTGCCTAGTGCCTGCGACAGGAAACAGCGCAAAACGCAACGTGGTCACAACTCAATTTTGCAGTGAAATTGTGACCTTTTTGGGCAAAGAGACTACCTTTTGTTTTTGAACCCTAGCTCTGCCGGCACCTAGGGAAACCTAGCAAACCTATATATTTTTGAAAAGTAGACACCCAGGGGAATTCAGGATGGGGTCACTCGACTGCCTACCCCCAGGTTCTCTTACCCAGAATCCCTTGCAAAGCTAAGAAATTGGAAAAAAAACGCATTTTCCTCACATTTCTGTGGTGGAAAGTTCCGGAATCTGCGTGGATCAACAAATTTCCACCCACCCAGCGTTCCCCCAGGTCTCCCGAGAAAAATGGTATCTCATTTGCGTGGGTAGGCATAGTGGCTGCGACAGGAAACAGTGCAAAACGCAACGTGGTCACAACTCAATTTTTCTGTGAAATTGTGCACTTTTTGGGCAAAGAGACTACCTTTTGTTTTTGAACCCTAGCTCTGCCGGCACCTAGGGAAACCTAGCAAACCTATACATTTTTGAAAAGTAGACACCCAGGGAAATTCAGGATGGGGTGACTCGTCTGCCTACCCCCAGGTTTTGTTACCCAGAATCCCTTGCAAAGCTAAGAATTTTACAAAAAAACACACATTTTCCTCACATTTTTGTGGTGGAAAGTTTTGGAATCTGCGTGGATCAACACATTTCTACTCACCCAGCGTTCCCCCAGGTCTCCCGAGAAAAATGGTACCTCACTTGCGTGGGTAGGCATAGTGGCTGCGACACGAAACAGCGCAAAACACAACGTGGTTGCACCTCAATTTCCCAGTGAAATCTTGTGCTTTTTGGACAAAGAGACTACCTTTTGTTTTTGAGTCCTAGCTCTGCCAGCACCTAGGGAAACCTAGCAAACCTATACATTTTTGAAAAGTAGACACCGAGGGAAATTCAGGATGGGGTGACTCGTCTGCCTATCCCCAGGTTTTGTTACCCAGAATCCCTTGCAAAGCAAAGAATTTGACAAAAAAAACACATTTTCCTGACATTTCTGTGGTGGAAAGTTCTGGAATATGCGTGGATCAACAAATTTCACCCACCCAACGTTCCCCCAGGTCTCCCGAAAAAAATGGTACCTCACTTGCGTGGGTAGGCATAGTGGCTGCGACAGGAAACAGCGCAAAACGCAACGTGGACGCACCTCAATTTCCCAGTGAAATCTTGCCCATTTTGGAGGAAAAGACTACCTTTTGTTTTTGAGCCCTAGCTCTGCCAGCACCTAGGGAAACCTAGCAAACCTATATATTTTTGAAAAGTAGACACCCAGGGAAATACAGGATGGGGTGACTCGTCTGCCTACCCTCAGGTTTTAATACCCAGAATTCCTTGCAAAGCTAAGAATTTGACAAAAAAAACACATTTTCCTCACATTTCTGTGGTGGAAAGTTTTGGAATCTGCGTGGATCAACAAATTTCCACCCACCCAGCGTTCCCCCAGGTCTCCAGAGAAAAATGGTATCTCACTTGCGTGGGTAGGCATAGTGGCTGCGACAGGAAACAGTGCAAAACGCAACGTGGTCACAACTCAATTTTTCAGTGAAATTGTGCCCTTTTTTGGCCAAGAAACTACCTTTTGTTTTTGAACCCTAGCTCTGCCGGCATCTAGGGAAACCTAGCAAACCTATACATTTTTGAAAACTAGACATCCAGGGAAATTCAGGATGGGGTGACTCGACTGCCTACCCCCAGGTTCTGTTACCCAGAATCCCTTGTAAAGTTGAGAAATTTGAAAAAAAAAAACATTTTCCTCACATTTCTGTGGTGGAAAGTTCTGGAATCTGTGTGGATCAAAAATTTCCACCCACCCAGCGTTCCCCCAGGTCTCCTAAAAAAAATGCTACCTCACTTGCCTGGGTCTGCCTAGTGCCTGCGACAGGAAACAGCGCAAAACGCAACGTGGTCACAACTCAATTTTGCAGTGAAATTGTGACCTTTTTGGGCAAAGAGACTACCTTTTGTTTTTGAACCCTAGCTCTGCCGGCACCTAGGGAAACCTAGCAAACCTATATATTTTTGAAAAGTAGACACCCAGGGGAATTCAGGATGGGGTCACTCGACTGCCTACCCCCAGGTTCTCTTACCCAGAATCCCTTGCAAAGCTAAGAAATTGGAAATAAAAATGCATTTTCCTCACATTTCTGTGGTGGAAAGTTCCGGAATCTGCGTGGATCAACAAATTTCCACCCACCCAGCGTTCCCCCAGGTCTCCCGAGAAAAATGGTATCTCACTTGCGTGGGTAGGCATAGTGGCTGCGACAGGAAACAGTGCAAAACGCAACGTGGTCACAACTCAATTTTTCAGTGAAATTGTGCCCTTTTTGGGCCAAGAGACTACCTTTTGTTTTTGAACCCTAGCTCTGCCGGCATCTAGGGAAACCTAGCAAACCTATACATTTTTGAAAACTAGACATCCAGGGAAATTCAGGATGGGGTGACTCGACTGCCTACCCCCAGGTTCTGTTACCCAGAATCCCTTGTAAAGTTGAGAAATTTGAAAAAAAAACACATTTTCCTCACATTTCTGTGGTGGAAAGTTCTGGAATCTGTGTGGATCAAAAATTTCCACTCACCCAGCGTTCCCCCAGGTCTCCTGAAAAAAATGCTACCTCACTTGCCTGGGTCTGCCTAGTGCCTGCGACAGGAAACAGCGCAAAACGCAACGTGGTCACAACTCAATTTTGCAGTGAAATTGTGACCTTTTTGGGCAAAGAGACTACCTTTTGTTTTTGAACCCTAGCTCTGCCGGCACCTAGGGAAACCTAGCAAACCTATATATTTTTGAAAAGTAGACACCCAGGGGAATTCAGGATGGGGTCACTCGACTGCCTACCCCCAGGTTCTCTTACCCAGAATCCCTTGCAAAGCTAAGAAATTGGAAAAAAACTGCATTTTCCTCACATTTCTGTGGTGGAAAGTTCCGGAATCTGCGTGGATCAACAAATTTCCACCCACCCAGCGTTCCCCCAGGTCTCCCGAGAAAAATGGTATCTCATTTGCGTGGGTAGGCATAGTGGCTGCGACAGGAAACAGTGCAAAACGCAACGTGGTCACAACTCAATTTTTCTGTGAAATTGTGCACTTTTTGGGCAAAGAGACTATCTTTTGTTTTTGAACCCTAGCTCTGCCGGCACCTAAGGAAACCTAGCAAACCTATATATTTTTGAAAAGTAGACATCCAGGGGAATTCAGGATGGGGTGTCTCGACTGCCTACCCCCAGGTTCTGTTACCCAGAATCCCTTGTAAACTTGAGAAATTTGAAAAAAAAACACATTTTTCTCTCATTTCTGTGGTGGAAAGTTCTGGAATCTGTGTGGATCAACAAATTTCCACCCACCCAGCGTTCCCCCAGGTCTCCCGAAAAAAATGCTACCTCACTTGCCTGGGTCTGCCTAGTGCCTGCGACAGGAAACAGCGCAAAACGCAACGTGGTCATAACTCAATTTTGCAGTGAAATTGTGACCTTTTTGGGCAAAGAGACTACCTTTTGTTTTTGAACCTTAGCTCTGCCGGCACCTACGGAAACCTAGCAAACCTATATATTTTTGAAAAGTAAACACCCAGGGAAATTCAGGATGGGGTCACTCGACTGCCTACCCCCAGGTTCTCTTACCCAGAATCCCTTGCAAAGCTAAGAAATTGGAAAAAAAACGCATTTTCCTCACATTTCTGTGGTGGAAAGTTCCGGAATCTGCGTGGATCAACAAATTTCCACCCACCCAGCGTTCCCCCAGGTCTCCCGAGAAAAATGGTATCTCATTTGCGTGGGTAGGCATAGTGGCTGCGACAGGAAACAGTGCAAAACGCAACGTGGTCACAACTCAATTTTTCTGTGAAATTGTGCACTTTTTGGGCAAAGAGACTACCTTTTGTTTTTGAACCCTAGCTCTGCCGGCACCTAGGGAAACCTAGCAAACCTATACATTTTTGAAAAGTAGACACCCAGGGAAATTCAGGATGGGGTGACTCGTCTGCCTACCCCCAGGTTTTGTTACCCAGAATCCCTTGCAAAGCTAAGAATTTTACAAAAAAACACACATTTTCCTCACATTTTTGTGGTGGAAAGTTTTGGAATCTGCGTGGATCAACAAATTTCTACTCACCCAGCGTTCCCCCAGGTCTCCCGAGAAAAATGGTACCTCACTTGCGTGGGTAGGCATAGTGGCTGCGACACGAAACAGCGCAAAACACAACGTGGTTGCACCTCAATTTCCCAGTGAAATCTTGTGCTTTTTGGACAAAGAGACTACCTTTTGTTTTTGAGTCCTAGCTCTGCCAGCACCTAGGGAAACCTAGCAAACCTATACATTTTTGAAAAGTAGACACCGAGGGAAATTCAGGATGGGGTGACTCGTCTGCCTATCCCCAGGTTTTGTTACCCAGAATCCCTTGCAAAGCAAAGAATTTGACAAAAAAAACACATTTTCCTGACATTTCTGTGGTGGAAAGTTCTGGAATATGCGTGGATCAACAAATTTCACCCACCCAACGTTCCCCCAGGTCTCCCGAAAAAAATGGTACCTCACTTGCGTGGGTAGGCATAGTGGCTGCGACAGGAAACAGCGCAAAACGCAACGTGGACGCACCTCAATTTCCCAGTGAAATCTTGCCCATTTTGGAGGAAAAGACTACCTTTTGTTTTTGAGCCCTAGCTCTGCCAGCACCTAGGGAAACCTAGCAAACCTATATATTTTTGAAAAGTAGACACCCAGGGGAATACAGGATGGGGTGACTCGTCTGCCTACCCTCAGGTTTTAATACCCAGAATTCCTTGCAAAGCTAAGAATTTGACAAAAAAAACACATTTTCCTCACATTTCTGTGGTGGAAAGTTTTGGAATCTGCGTGGATCAACAAATTTCCACCCACCCAGCGTTCCCCCAGGTCTCCAGAGAAAAATGGTATCTCACTTGCGTGGGTAGGCATAGTGGCTGCGACAGGAAACAGTGCAAAACGCAACGTGGTCACAACTCAATTTTTCAGTGAAATTGTGCCCTTTTTTGGCCAAGAAACTACCTTTTGTTTTTGAACCCTAGCTCTGCCGGCATCTAGGGAAACCTAGCAAACCTATACATTTTTGAAAACTAGACATCCAGGGAAATTCAGGATGGGGTGACTCGACTGCCTACCCCCAGGTTCTGTTACCCAGAATCCCTTGTAAAGTTGAGAAATTTGAAAAAAAAAAACATTTTCCTCACATTTCTGTGGTGGAAAGTTCTGGAATCTGTGTGGATCAAAAATTTCCACCCACCCAGCGTTCCCCCAGGTCTCCTAAAAAAAATGCTACCTCACTTGCCTGGGTCTGCCTAGTGCCTGCGACAGGAAACAGCGCAAAACGCAACGTGGTCACAACTCAATTTTGCAGTGAAATTGTGACCTTTTTGGGCAAAGAGACTACCTTTTGTTTTTGAACCCTAGCTCTGCCGGCACCTAGGGAAACCTAGCAAACCTATATATTTTTGAAAAGTAGACACCCAGGGGAATTCAGGATGGGGTCACTCGACTGCCTACCCCCAGGTTCTCTTACCCAGAATCCCTTGCAAAGCTAAGAAATTGGAAATAAAAATGCATTTTCCTCACATTTCTGTGGTGGAAAGTTCCGGAATCTGCGTGGATCAACAAATTTCCACCCACCCAGCGTTCCCCCAGGTCTCCCGAGAAAAATGGTATCTCACTTGCGTGGGTAGGCATAGTGGCTGCGACAGGAAACAGTGCAAAACGCAACGTGGTCACAACTCAATTTTTCAGTGAAATTGTGCCCTTTTTGGGCCAAGAGACTACCTTTTGTTTTTGAACCCTAGCTCTGCCGGCATCTAGGGAAACCTAGCAAACCTATACATTTTTGAAAACTAGACATCCAGGGAAATTCAGGATGGGGTGACTCGACTGCCTACCCCCAGGTTCTGTTACCCAGAATCCCTTGTAAAGTTGAGAAATTTGAAAAAAAAACACATTTTCCTCACATTTCTGTGGTGGAAAGTTCTGGAATCTGTGTGGATCAAAAATTTCCACTCACCCAGCGTTCCCCCAGGTCTCCTGAAAAAAATGCTACCTCACTTGCCTGGGTCTGCCTAGTGCCTGCGACAGGAAACAGCGCAAAACGCAACGTGGTCACAACTCAATTTTGCAGTGAAATTGTGACCTTTTTGGGCAAAGAGACTACCTTTTGTTTTTGAACCCTAGCTCTGCCGGCACCTAGGGAAACCTAGCAAACCTATATATTTTTGAAAAGTAGACACCCAGGGGAATTCAGGATGGGGTCACTCGACTGCCTACCCCCAGGTTCTCTTACCCAGAATCCCTTGCAAAGCTAAGAAATTGGAAAAAAACTGCATTTTCCTCACATTTCTGTGGTGGAAAGTTCCGGAATCTGCGTGGATCAACAAATTTCCACCCACCCAGCGTTCCCCCAGGTCTCCCGAGAAAAATGGTATCTCATTTGCGTGGGTAGGCATAGTGGCTGCGACAGGAAACAGTGCAAAACGCAACGTGGTCACAACTCAATTTTTCTGTGAAATTGTGCACTTTTTGGGCAAAGAGACTATCTTTTGTTTTTGAACCCTAGCTCTGCCGGCACCTAAGGAAACCTAGCAAACCTATATATTTTTGAAAAGTAGACATCCAGGGGAATTCAGGATGGGGTGTCTCGACTGCCTACCCCCAGGTTCTGTTACCCAGAATCCCTTGTAAACTTGAGAAATTTGAAAAAAAAACACATTTTTCTCTCATTTCTGTGGTGGAAAGTTCTGGAATCTGTGTGGATCAACAAATTTCCACCCACCCAGCGTTCCCCCAGGTCTCCCGAAAAAAATGCTACCTCACTTGCCTGGGTCTGCCTAGTGCCTGCGACAGGAAACAGCGCAAAACGCAACGTGGTCATAACTCAATTTTGCAGTGAAATTGTGACCTTTTTGGGCAAAGAGACTACCTTTTGTTTTTGAACCTTAGCTCTGCCGGCACCTACGGAAACCTAGCAAACCTATATATTTTTGAAAAGTAAACACCCAGGGAAATTCAGGATGGGGTCACTCGACTGCCTACCCCCAGGTTCTCTTACCCAGAATCCCTTGCAAAGCTAAGAAATTGGAAATAAAAACGCATTTTCCTCACATTTCTGTGGTGGAAAGTTCTGGAATCTGCGTGGATCAACAAATTTCCACCCACCCAGCGTTCCCCCAGGTCTCCCGAGAAAAATGGTATCTCATTTGCGTGGGTAGGCATAGTGGCTGCGACAGGAAACAGTGCAAAACGCAACGTGGTCACAACTCAATTTTTCAGTGAAATTGTGCACTTTTTGGGCAAAGAGACTACCTTTTGTTTTTGAACCCTAGCTCTGCCGGCACCTAAGGAAACCTAGCAAACCTATATATTTTTGAAAAGTAGACACCCAGGGGAATTCAGGATGGGGTCACTCGACTGCCTACCCCCAGGTTCTCTTACCCAGAATCCCTTGCAAAGCTAAGAAATTGGAAATAAAAACGCATTTTCCTCACATTTCTGTGGTGGAAAGTTCCGGAATCTGCGTGGATCAACAAATTTCCACCCACCCAGCGTTCCCCCAGGTCTCCCGAGAAAAATGGTATCTCATTTGCGTGGGTAGGCATAGTGGCTGCGACAGGAAACAGTGCAAAACGCAACGTGGTCACAACTCAATTTTTCAGTGAAATTGTGCACTTTTTGGGCAAAGAGACTACCTTTTGTTTTTGAACCCTAGCTCTGCCGGCACCTAGGGAAACCTAGCAAACCTATACATTTTTGAAAAGTAGACACCCAGGGAAATTCAGGATGGGGTGACTCGTCTGCCTACCCCCAGGTTTTGTTACCCAGAATCCCTTGCAAAGCTAAGAATTTGACAAAAAAACACACATTTTCCTCACATTTCTGTGGTGGAAAGTTTTGGAATCTGCGTGGATCAACAAATTTCTACTCACCCAGCGTTCCCCCAGGTCTCCCGAGAAAAATGGTACCTCACTTGCGTGGGTAGGCATAGTGGCTGCGACACGAAACAGCGCAAAACACAACGTGGTTGCACCTCAATTTCCCAGTGAAATCTTGTGCTTTTTGGACAAAGAGACTACCTTTTGTTTTTGAGTCCTAGCTCTGCCAGCACCTAGGGAAACCTAGCAAACCTATACATTTTTGAAAAGTAGACACCGAGGGAAATTCAGGATGGGGTGACTCGTCTGCCTACCCCCAGGTTTTGTTACCCAGAATCCCTTGCAAAGCAAAGAATTTGACAAAAAAAACACATTTTCCTGACATTTCTGTGGTGGAAAGTTCTGGAATATGCGTGGATCAACAAATTTCACCCACCCAACGTTCCCCCAGGTCTCCCGAAAAAAATGGTACCTCACTTGCGTGGGTAGGCATAGTGGCTGCGACAGGAAACAGCGCAAAACGCAACGTGGACGCACCTCAATTTCCCAGTGAAATCTTGCCCATTTTGGAGGAAAAGACTACCTTTTGTTTTTGAGCCCTAGCTCTGCCAGCACCTAGGGAAACCTAGCAAACCTAGATATTTTTGAAAAGTAGACACCCAGGGGAATACAGGATGGGGTGACTCGTCTGCCTACCCTCAGGTTTTGTTACCCAGAATTCCTTGCAAAGCTAAGAATTTGACAAAAAAAACATATTTTCCTCACATTTCTGTGGTGGAAAGTTGTGGAATCTGCGTGGATCAACAAATTTCCACCCACCCAGCGTTCCCCCAGGTCTCCCGAGAAAAATGGTATCTCACTTGCGTGGGTAGGCATAGTGGCTGCGACAGGAAACAGTGCAAAACGCAACGTGGTCACAACTCAATTTTTTAGTGAAATTGTGCCCTTTTTGGGCCAAGAAACTACCTTTTGTTTTTGAACCCTAGCTCTGCCGGCATCTAGGGAAACCTAGCAAACCTATACATTTTTGAAAACTAGACATCCAGGGAAATTCAGGATGGGGTGACTCGACTGCCTACCCCCAGGTTCTGTTACCCAGAATCCCTTGTAAAGTTGAGAAATTTGAAAAAAAAAAACATTTTCCTCACATTTCTGTGGTGGAAAGTTCTGGAATCTGTGTGGATCAAAAATTTCCACCCACCCAGCGTTCCCCCAGGTCTCCTAAAAAAAATGCTACCTCACTTGCCTGGGTCTGCCTAGTGCCTGCGACAGGAAACAGCGCAAAACGCAACGTGGTCACAACTCAATTTTGCAGTGAAATTGTGACCTTTTTGGGCAAAGAGACTACCTTTTGTTTTTGAACCCTAGCTCTGCCGGCACCTAGGGAAACCTAGCAAACCTATATATTTTTGAAAAGTAGACACCCAGGGGAATTCAGGATGGGGTCACTCGACTGCCTACCCCCAGGTTCTCTTACCCAGAATCCCTTGCAAATCTAAGAAATTGGAAAAAAAACGCATTTTCCTCACATTTCTGTGGTGGAACGTTCCGGAATCTGCGTGGATCAACAAATTTCCACCCACCCAGCATTCCCCCAGGTCTCCCGAGAAAAATGGTATCTCATTTGCGTGGGTAGGCATAGTGGCTGCGACAGGAAACAGTGCAAAACGCAACGTGGTCACAACTCAATTTTTCTGTGAAATTGTGCACTTTTTGGGCAAAGAGACTACCTTTTGTTTTTGAACCCTAGCTCTGCCGGCACCTAAGGAAACCTAGCAAACCTATATATTTTTGAAAAGTAGACACCCAGGGGAATTCAGGATGGGGTCACTCGACTGCCTACCCCCAGGTTCTCTTACCCAGAATCCCTTGCAAAGCTAAGAAATTGGAAAAAAACGCAATTTCCTCACATTTCTGTGGTGGAAAGTTCCGGAATCTTCGTGGATCAACAAATTTCCACCCACCCAGCGTTCCCCCAGGTCTCCCGAGAAAAATGGTATCTCACTTGCGTGGGTAGGCATAGTGGCTGCGACAGGAAACAGTGCAAAACGCAACCTGGTCACAACTCAATTTTTCAGTGAAATTGAGCACTTTTTGGGCAAAGAGACTACCTTTTGTTTTTGAACCCTAGCTCTGCCGGCATCTAGGGAAACCTAGCAAACCTATACATTTTTGAAAAGTAGACATCCGGGGGAATTCAGGATGGGGTGACTCGACTGCCTACCCCCAGGTTCTGTTACCCAGAATCCCTTGTAAACTTGAGAAATTTGAAAAAAAAACACATTTTTCTCACATTTCTGTGGTGGAAAGTTCTGGAATCTGTGTGGATCAACAAATTTCCACCCACCCAGCGTTCCCCCAGGTCTCCCGAAAAAAATGCTACCTCACTTGCCTGGGTCTGCCTAGTGCCTGCGACAGGAAACAGCGCAAAACGCAACGTGGTCATAACTCAATTTTGCAGTGAAATTGTGACCTTTTTGGGCAAAGAGACTACCTTTTGTTTTTGAACCTTAGCTCTGCCGGCACCTAGGGAAACCTAGCAAACCTATATATTTTTGAAAAGTAAACACCCAGGGAAATTCAGGATGGGGTCACTCGACTGCCTACCCCCAGGTTCTCTTACCCAGAATCCCTTGCAAAGCTAAGAAATTGGAAATAAAAACGCATTTTCCTCACATTTCTGTGGTGGAAAGTTCTGGAATCTGCGTGGATCAACAAATTTCCACCCACCCAGCGTTCCCCCAGGTCTCCTGAGAAAAATGGTATCTCATTTGCGTGGGTAGGCATAGTGGCTGCGACAGGAAACAGTGCAAAACGCAACGTGGTCACAACTCAATTTTTCAGTGAAATTGTGCACTTTTTGGGCAAAGAGACTACCTTTTCTTTTTGAACCCTAGCTCTGCCGGCACCTAAGGAAACCTAGCAAACCTATATATTTTTGAAAAGTAGACACCCAGGGGAATTCAGGATGGGGTCACTCGGCTGCCTACCCCCAGGTTCTCTTACCCAGAATCCCTTGCAAAGCTAAGAAATTGAAAAAAAATGCATTTTCCTCACATTTCTGTGGTGGAAAGTTCCGGAATCTGTGTGGATCAACAAATTTCCACCCACCCAGCGTTCCCCCTGGTCTCCCGAGAAAAATGGTATCTCACTTGCGTGGGTAGGCATAGTGGCTGCGACAGGAAACAGTGCAAAACGCAACCTGGTCACAACTCAATTTTTCAGTGAAATTGTGCACTTTTTGGGCAAAGAGACTACCTTTTGTTTTTGAACCCTAGCTCTGCCGGCACCTAGGGAAACCTAGCAAACCTATATATTTTTGAAAAGTAGACACCCAGGTGAATTCAGGATGGGGTGACTCGACTGCCTACCCCCAGGTTCTCTTACCCAGAATCCCTTGCAAAGCTAAGAAATTGGAAAATAAAAGGCATTTTCCTCACATTTCTGTGGTGGAAAGTTCCGGAATCTGCGTGGATCAACAAATTTCCTCCGACCCAGCGTATTGAATGTCAATACCGCCAGCTTTTGCAAGAGGGGTTACCTGGGTTTTTGGCCCCGTGCTAGACGGCCATCTAGGGAAACCTACCAAACCCATACATTTCTGAAAAGTAGACACCCGGGGGCTTCCAAGGAGGTATGGCTTGCGTGGATCCTCCAACGTTCCTTTACCCAGAATCCCTTGCAAACCTCAATTTTTGATGGAAAAATCAGTGTTTTCACACTTTCTATGCGTGGGAAAGCGTGGCGTCACTGGGCTCACACAAATTTCCTCCTACCCAGCGTTCCCCCAGGTCTCCCGATAAAAATGGTACCTCACTTGCGTGGGTAGGCATAGTGGCTGCAACAGGAAAGGTCCAAATCGTACGGTGGAGACATTACAATAACCAATAGCAAGATTACCTTCTTTTTTTGGGGGGGGGGGGACTGAGTTTTTGGACCGGGGCTCGGCGGGCATCTTTGGAAACTACCAAACCCAAACAGTTCTGAAAACTAGACACCCGGGGGAGTCCAGGGAGGTATGGCATGCGTGGGTCCCCCAATGTTTTCCTATCCAGAAATCCCTGCAAACCACAAATTTAGGTTAAAAAAACAGTTTTCCATACATTTTTGCGTGGGATCTCCGTGCCGGCAAAAATGTTCTACCACCCAGCGTTCCCCTTGTTCTGCCGAGTAAAATAATACCACACTTGTGTGGGTGGGCCAAAGGCCTGTGTCTAAGGCTGGGGGCTTAATTTGTAACACTGAAATACTACTTTTTTCAACATTCGTTTTTGGCCTGTTCTGCTTTGGGGCACCCACACAAGTGAGGTATCCTTTTACTCGGGAGAACTTTTTTGCATGGGAAAGCGTGGCGTCACTGGGCTCACACAAATTTCCTCCCACCCAGCGTTCCCCCAGGTCTCCCGATAAAAATGGTACCTCACTTGCGTGGGTAGGCATAGTGGCTGCAACAGGAAACGGTTCAAATTGTACGGTGGAGAATTAAGTTTTCAATTTGAGAGCGTGTGATTCAAGGAAATTGTGACAGACAATTTCAAGTTTGCAGGAGATTCAATAGAATTCACCAGAAAGACATGACCATATACTTCCATGGTTTAACAATAATAACTAAATTTAGTAAGTTATTTATAGCTATAATGTACACCGTAACAGAGTTACTCAAAAGAGAAACATTCAAGGCACGGCTAACTATTCCTCAAAGACACAAACATACAGGTTGGATTTGGCACGAGGGCGAGTGATGGTTCAGTACATAAAATTTTACTAACAAGAACTTTCGAAAAATGAAATGCTCTGTCAATAAATAAATGCATAAAAACCGAACCAGTGACTCGCAACTCGTGAGCTGTAAAGCCACGACAAGGCATCAACCGTTTTACAGGCCATTCACGCGCCTTTCATACCTGATACAAACCAGACCATTGACACCATCCAGAAAGAAAAGCAACACATTACAACAATCACAATAAGGGACAAGGTACATCCTACTTCAGAAAGAGATAAAAGACAAACATTACTGCACAGCCATCTAATCCGCAAGCACACACACATTCTGGTTGGATTTGGCACGAGGGTGAGTGATGATTCAGTACATACAATTGTATTCGCAAGTAATTTCAAAAAAATTAAATACACTGCGTATAATTGAAAGTATGATAAACTGAACCACTGACTCACAGCTCGTGAGCTGTAAAGCCACGTCAAGGCACCAACCTCTTTACAGGCCATTCATACACCTTTCGTACGTGTGACACATACAAAACATTCACACCGCCAGCCGCGGACCCATCACATTTCAACACTCACACCAGCAGACAGCGCCATTCAAGGGCCCATCACTTTCACACGCCCACATTTCTGACATTGCAATAACACAAAATGATGGACTGCGTGGAGTGTCACTCACCTAGCAGTGTGTGTAGTGACCAACAAAAAGTAACTACTCGCACACCGCTAGCCGAGCGCCAGTCCACCCACACCACCATCCAAGCACCAGACCATGCACACCGCCAGCCAAACACCACTCAGCGAGCACCGACAGCCAAGTACCACTCCACACACACCGCCATCCAAGTACCACTCCACGCACACCATCCAGTCAAACGCCACTCCACGCACATCACCAGCCAAGCACCACTCCACACACACGCCAGCCAAGCACCACTCCATGCACAGACAGGCAAGTACCACTCCACGCACACCACCAGCCAAGCGCCACTCCACACACACCACCAGCCAAGCGCCACTCCACACACACCACCAGCCAAGCGCCACTCCACACACACCACCAGCCAAGCACCACTCCACGCACACCACCAGCCAAGCACCACTCCACACACACCGCCAGCCAAGCACCACTCCATGCACAGACAGCCAAGCGCCACTCCACGCACACCACCAGCCAAGCACCACTCCACACACACCACCAGCCAAGCGCCACTCCACACACACCACCAGCCAAGCGCCACTCCACACACACCACCAGCCAAGCGCCACTCCACACACACCACCAGCCAAGCACCACTCCACGCACACCACCAGCCAAGTACCACTCCACACACACCACCAGCCAAGCAACACTCCACGCACACTGCAAGCCAAGCGCCACTCCACACACACCGCCAGCCAAGCACCACTCCACGCACACCACCACTCCACACACACCGCCAGCCAAGCACCACTCCACACACACCGCCAGCCAAGCACCACTCCATGCACAGACAGCCAAGCGCCACTCCACGCACACCACCAGCCAAGCACCACTCCACACACACCTCCAGCCAAGCACCACTCCATGCACAGACAGCCAAGTACCACTCCACGCACACCACCAGCCAAGCACCACTCAACACACCGCCAGCCAAGCACCACTCCATGCACAGACAGCCAAGCGCCACTCCACGCACACCACCAGCCAAGCACCACTCCACACACACCTCCAGCCAAGCACCACTCCATGCACAAACAGCCAAGTACCACTCCACGCACACCGCAAGCCAAACGCCACTCCACACACACTGCCAGCCAAGCACCACTCCACACACACCGCCAGCCAAGTACCACTCCACGCACACCATCCAGTCAAACGCCAGTCCACACACACCGCCAGCCAAGCACCACTCCACGCACACCGCCTGCCAAGCACCAGACCACACACACCGCCTGCCAAGCACCAGCCCACACACACCGCCTGCCAAGCACCAGCCCACGCACATCGCCAGCCAAGCACCCATCCACACACACTGCCAGCCAAGCACCAGTCCAGACACACCACCAGCCAAACACCAATCCACGCACACCGCCAAATAATTTTTTTTTAAAAACAAAGAAAAAAATTACAAACCATTTGGAACTAGATATAAAACTACAACTACAAACAGTGTTAACTAAAAAACAAAATACTAATGCCACAGATGCAACTGAATAACCAATAAAAAACATTACAGACCAGGCAGTACACCATTAGACTCACGGTAGCTCCCAAAATTTCTTTTGAGTGTGATACATTTTGAAACATCTGGGCATACAAAGCCCAGGATTAGAAGGACAATCAGCACAGTGCATACGAGTATCCTTCCGCACATCTCTTCGATAGCAGACTTTACATCTCTTACAGGGATTGTTTTTTCTGGGCGTGGCAGGAATGTAATCAGCAAAGTGGCGATCTCGCAATCTAGCCACTTCCTCCACCACTCCGACTCTAGGAACATGTGCCTGATCCACAACAACAAGGCTGCCTATCACAGACTCCTGAAACTGAACAAAAGTCGACTTTGACGCAGGAGAACACTCCTTGAACACAACAAAAGCATTAAAAGTTGCTATATTGAACAGATGGATGGCCAACTTCTTATACCAAATATAAGACTTACGAATAGCAGTGTAAGGTTCCAACCTCTGATCAACTCTGTCAACACCACCCATGTGCTCATTGTAGTCTACAATGCACACAGGTTTACGCACTTCAGCAACAGCACCCCAAACAGGCATAGATGTAGTACTTTCATCATGGATGGTACTCAGCATGTACACATCCCTCCTGTCGACAAATTTTACAGCTAGCAGTTCATCACTACGCAAGGCACTGCACTGTCCCCTCTGAAGCTTTTTGCAAACAAGCTCTTTCGGATAACCTTTACGGTTAGAGCGGATTGTGCCACAGGCAAAAGTGTCTACTTTCAACAACTCCTTAAACAATGGCAAAGCAGTGTAGAAGTTATCAAGGTACAAATGGTGGCCTCTGTTAAACAGTCCTCTAGCAAGATCCCAGACAATTTTCTCTGCCACTCCAAAAGTGGACGGACAACCAGGGGGGTCAATAGTGGAATCCTTACCAGTGTACACACGTAAATTGGAGACATATCCTGTCCTACTCTCAGCCAACATATACAGCTTAATTCCATAACGTGCCCTCTTGCTAGGAATGTACTGCTTAAAAAGTAAACGACCCTTGAACAAGATCAAAGACTCATCAATAGAAATTTCTTTGCCTGGAGAATAGATCTCTGAAAATCGATCTACAAAATGATCAATAACAGGCCTAATCTTAAAAAGGCGGTCATAGGCAGGGTGATCTCTTGGCAACGCCAAATCATTGTCAACGAAATGCAGCATCCGAAGCAAAAGTAAATACCTATCACGAGACATAACTGCAGGAAATATAGACGTTGCCATCAAGGGACTGGAAGACCAATATGAAGCCAGGGAAGGCTTCCTTATCAAGCCCATCAAAAAAGTCAAACCTAAAAACCTATTCATCTCATCCAGATTTGTGGGAGTCCAACGGGTAGCTCTAGAGTGGGGCCTAAGTTTGCCACTGTTCTTCCTCAAAAACTGTTCCGCATACAAATTAGTATGCTCAACAATCTCAGCCAAAAAGACATCATCCATGAACAACTTAAAAAACTGTATAGGCAAGAAATTTTCACAATCCACTTTACACCCTGCATAACCAGTAAAGTCAGACAACACCGGCTGCACCATTTTTGGATCAACCCAGAGCCCAGCACTTCCAATGGGAATGCTTGCAGCACCAGGCTGCAAGCCAGATGTCTCTTGCTGCATCGGCACATCAATCTCCTCCTCTAAAACAGGCACTTCGTCCGCACTGAGAGTGGATTCATCATCCGATGATTCCATGTGGAGAGAAAACTCACTGCCTGAATCATCCTCTCCCTCAGACGCACTGTCAGTCTCATAATCCAGCTCAGAGGAAGATTCAAGAAGCAAACTAATCACCTGCTGAGCAGTCATTCTACGGCTAGCCATAATGCTAACTAAAAAAGATTATTTGTCAAACACGTGAACAACAAATCCTTTGAAAAAAAAGAAATAAACACAATGTTGCTTTATCTCACAGACCTATATACTCCAACACTATACCACTCACTTGACAGAAGCAGCTAGACTCAGCACCACCTACTCTGCACAGACACGGAAAGGATCAACAATATCCCACTAAAAAAGAAAAAGGTAAAAAAACAAATTACACATAAAACAACGCAAAAAACATCGCAATTAATTTCATGCTCAGAACACAAACAGAAATACAGCCATTATGACAGCACTTACAAAAAAAGACATTTATGCATAACAATAATACTCATTTGAAGTAAACCCTACAAAAATGTTTTTCTTACCAAATAAATGCAAATACGCAAAACTGCAGAACAACCACTGCCAAAACCACAAACAGGAATCACAAGCTTTACACTACAATAAAAAGGAGAAGAAAAAACATTACAATCACATATTCAAATAATGCACCAGTCAACACACAATACACCAAAAAAGCTAAGGGGTAAGTGGGCCTAAGAGTATAAATAAAATATTCACCCCTGTAAAAGGGGAGAAACCCTTGCCCTTGAGGCCACCCCCCACACATGGCTTCATTGGTGGTCCAGTGGGCCAATACATTATCAAACATTCTATGTACCAAAATAAATTGCACCCTTTGGGGAGCAACCCTTGCCCAAGGGGCCGCTCCCCATACACATCCCTGGTGGTCTAGTGGCCAAATGGATACTGACCCTTGCCCTAGGGGTCACTTTCCTTCTAAACATCCCTGGTGGCCTAGTGGGCCCTACAAAAAACAAAAATACCGACGTGATCTGCCTACCCCAAGGGGGCAGACTGCCAGAAACATGCCCCCAAGGGGAGTGACCCTTGCACAAGGGGCCACTCCCTATAGAACGCAAAATCTGTGGTTCAGGCAGGCAGAAAAATACAAAATATATGGGGGGCAGACACCATAGACATATTTGCACCCCTTGGGGAGTGAGCCTTGCCCAAAGGGGCCACTCCCCACACACATCCCTGGTGGTCTAGTGGGCCAAAATGGAAAGTGACCCTTGCCCAAGGGGACACTCTCCTTATAACCATCCCTGGTGGCCTAGTGGGCTACAAAAAACATAAAGCATGGCTTGATCTGCCCCCCCATGGGGGCAGACAGCCAAAAGCATGCCCCCAAGGGGAGTGATCCTTGCCCAAGGGGCCACTCCCCATACAGAGTAAAATTGGTGGTCCAGGGGGCTCAAAAATACATAAATATATGTCCTGCCCCTCCCCCCCGGGGGGCAGACACTGTAAAATGATATGCCCCCTTGGGGAGCGACCCTTGCCCAAGGGGCCACTCCCCACACACATCCCTGGTGATCTAGTGGGGCCTAAATGGAGAGTGACCTTTGCTCGAGGGATCACTCTCCTCCCTGGTGGCCTAGTGGGCTACAAAAAACAAAAAGCATGGCTTCATCAGCCCCCCCACGGGGGCAGACAGCCAAAAACATGCCCCCAAGGGGAGTGACCCTTGCCCAAGGGGCCACTCCCCAAACAATGTTGCATTGGTGGTCCAGTGGGCTACAAAAATCTAAAATATATCTCCTGCCCCCCCCCCCCGGGGGGGGGGGCAAGCACAGTAAAATATTATGCACCCCTGGGGGAGCGACCCTTGCTGAAGGGGCCGCTCCCCGAAAAAGAAATCAATCGAAAAAATAAAAAAATCGGACTATTCTACATTCCTGCTGCACGACCGTGCAGCAGGAATGCAGGAAAGAGGCACCGGGGGGAAAGGCAAACCCTTTTCTGTCCCCCGGTGCCTCGCAAAGAAAGATTGATGCAGCGAGATCGCTGTGCGTACCTGTTTCCCCACCGAGGCGCAGCTTGGAAATGGCGGCCACCGGTGGGGAAACAGAAAGTAAACAAGTGCCGACGTCAGCGCGGCTCGCGCGCTGACGTCATCGGTGACGTAGGAGGGGGCGGGTGGGGGAGGCACGGGAAGGTCTTCCCCTGCCTCCCGCGGTAAAAAAAAAAAGATCAAGGACACACGGGTGGAGCTGCAGCCCTCCTCCCGCAGGTAGGCGCCATGACGGCCGGGAGCCGTCATCAGCACACGAGCGCCGTGTGCCATGACGGCTCCCGGCCGTCATCAGCATCGAAGGGGTTAAGGTTCATTAGGGTTAGCCCTAGCAGCAGGATTGCATGTGTTTCGGGGTGTTCTAGATTTTTGCAACTGAGTTCTGGGGTCTTAGAGCACTCGTGAGAATGGGTAATTTTGGTTGCAAGTCATTTGAAGAAAATCCATGGTGGGAAAGGGGGGATTTGGCATAGTTAAAGAAAGCCTTTGCCACTATTCTTAACTTAGGGTTCGTTAGGGTTAGCAGTATTTCTATTGCATGTGTTTGGGTGGGGGGGTTTTCGAGTCTTGGAGCGATGCTGGCTATGGATACTTTTGCTTGGTTGCTTGCAAGTGGTTTGAATGCAATCCACGGTGGGTAAGGGGGTACTTGGGCCTACTTTTACTTTCAAAGTACGTTTTGTCACCAGTTTTCTGCTAGGCCTCGTTTTTTGAGATTTGATTGGGGGTCTTCTACATTTTTGCGACTGGCTTTAGTAAGGGTCTGGGTGGGAGCACTGCTGGGAAGATCTAATTTTGTTCTAAAACACAGTTTACAGTACACCTAACTTGAGGGGAAAGATCCGCTACATTAATTTGCCCATACTTATTTATCCTTCAAAAGGTGACTCAGACAGAGTACGCACTTTCAAAAATATTGTACTGTCTACTAGGAAAATCAAAGTGTGACTTTTTGCACTCCACAGCCTACATACCTTATATTTATTTATCAGTGGTGTTGTAATATTATATCACTTCCTGTTTTTCGTTGAATAATTACAGGCCGGGTTTCAGTCTGTGCAATGGGGAAAAAAGGATGGAGTCAGGCTTCACATTAGCGAGCCACAATTCAGCATCAGGCAGGCAGTGGACAGGGTGTCTTCTGGTCACCAACATTGATGGACGAAGCGTCAGCTGCAATGGAGGAGTGCCGCTAATGAGAGGAATTTTTTTTTTGCATGCAACTTACTTACCAAATTCAACAGGACAACTACAACAACATACAGATACAGTATCCTTTGTGTTTTTCCCTGACTGTGACTGCATTTCTTGGATCTCTCTCTGCTTCTAAATTGATCCCTTAACACATCACTTAGTCCACTCCACTATCACATCTGCACCACACATAGTCATTTGTAAGTGCTCCTACGTAATTCGCAAGTCGCAGCACGCCCCAGCCCGGAGAGGACTGGGATGGCCCCAATGATGAAGCATGTCACCAAGGGGCAACCCTGATGAGTGAGGGGACACCTAGAAAAAGAGCAATTTCTCCTTTTCTATCTACTATACCTTCCAGACCAACCCCATTGAGTGTTGTGAATGGATTTATAGTGACCAGCAAGGCTCTCAGGTATCTGGCAACAGAGACCTTATGTTGAATATAGTTATTAATAATTCCACACACGCCCTGTACTGTCGCATTCTTTGTTCCACAGTTGTCGAAAGTACTACTTACTTTTCACTGACATGCATGCAGTAGTGCATGCACTTTCAAAGATTGATGGATAGGTTTGTACCCAAAGATTTGTTTATGTTCAATTGTTTGTCCATGCTGTGCTTTTTTTACAGGGTGTCTTCTGGTGACCAACATCGATGGACGAAGCGTCGGCTGCAATGGAGGAGTGCCGCTAATAAGAGGATTTTTTTTCTGCAGGCAACTTACTTACCACTTTCAACAGGACAACTACAACAACATACAGATACAGTATCCTTTGTGTTTTTCTCTGACTGTGACTGCATTTCTTGGATCTCTCTCTGCTTCTAAATTGATCCCTTAACACATCACTTAGTCCACTCCACTATCACATCTGCACCACACATAGTCATTTGTAAGTGCTCCTACGTAATTCGCAAGTCGCAGCACGCCCCAGCCCGTAGAGGACTGGGATGGCCCCAATGATGAAGCATGTCACCAAGGGGCAACCCTGGTGAGTGAGGGGACACCTAGAAAAAGAGCAATTTCTCCTTTTCTATCTACTATACCTTCCAGACCAACCCCATTGAGTGTTGTGAATGGATTTATAGTGACCAGCAAGGCTCTCAGGTATCTGGCAACAGAGACCTTATGTTGAATATAGTTATCAATAATTCCACACACGCCCTGTACTGTCGCATTCTTTGTTCCACAGTTGTCAAAAGTACTACTTACTTTTCACTGACATGCATGCAGTAGTGCATGCACTTTCAAAGATTGATGGATAGGTTTGTACCCAAAGATATGTTTATGTTCACAATTGTTTGTCCATGCTGTGCTATTTTTTCTTGTCTCCCAAAACCTTTCCCAAAAACCCCCGTACCCATCCATTTTTCAAACCCTAACCCTCTTCCCCCTGGCTGTGTGGTTTTGATTGATGTGTGACTAAATTACAGCAATAAATCCACACACTTGCTGGGGAGGATAAGGTGATAGCAACAGGCTGGTGAAGAAATCCGAGGATATATTCTTACTCTGCTTGACAAAGACCCATGGCTAATGTCAAAGAACTTCAACCGAATTAGTTATACTTTACCATTTGTTAGGCTACAATGTGGCACTGTTCTAGTGTACTTCTGTCACCTGCTATATTCTCTATTGTACCATTGTATTGCTCAGGAGGACAAACCAATTTCATTTTCTTTTTTTTCATAGGCATGCAACTGCCACTGTGTCACACCACTAGTACCACCGCTATGAGGAAATTTTATCCGCCCAGGATTGCTAACCTTATTCGCTGTTTCCCGTGGAGCCAGCCCTGGGCCTAGCCCTACTTGCAAACAGAAATTACAGGTAAGATAGGCGTTTGGTTGGAGGTAGTATAATGGAGTATTAGGAGAGACGAGAGATTGGATTGACGGTAGTACTACTAAAGTCCTAGGACTATTCAGGAAAACAAACTTACTGTTAAACCCCCACCCACCAGACTCAAAAGCAGTAAAAAACAGGTATGGTCAGATAAAGTTTCAAAAAGTATATTTTTATAGCCCTAACAAAATAATCTCCCACAAGACCCTCCCTAACCCCAACGATTGTCCTTCAAAAGTCCCCAAAAAACCCAACTCCCAATTCCCACCCCCCAAAAGTCTCTAAAAAAGGGGCAAGGGACACTATGGCAGGGTGCTGTTGGATTTAGCAGCCAGGGCATCATGCTCCTTGCGGAGGGTGGCAAGTTCGAAGCAGAGGCCCTCCACCGAGTTCTTATAGTTATGGACCTCCTGCTCCAGGTAGGACAGTCTGAGGGATAAGCGGCGCCGGTGTGCCTTGCAAATCCTGTGAGGGGCAGCTGCTTTCTTTGCTGCTCGGCGGTGGCGTTTGGCTTTGGTATCCCGGCTCCGTACCGCTGGAGCACTGCGCTGGCTGGCAGCCCGCACGGAGGAGGATGCAGCTGTCCCAGTGGACGTTGTTGTTGTACCAGACTGCGTCTCCTCCTCCTCCAGGGCCACCAGCCGCCGATATTCAGCGACAGTGGCATCCAGCCTCCGTTGCCGGGCCATTCGAGCCAGCTCCTTCCTCCTTGATGGTGTCTTGGATTTGGAAGGAGCAACTACATGAAGAAAGAAAGACATAGTCTGTAACCAATGCTCCTTAAGATTAACACAAAATGATTGAGCAGAAAGTTGTCACAGTACAAGTAGCAAATTGAAAGCACAGTCCATAACTATTGAGGACAGTATCTATGTAACCTCCGACTTCTTCATCCTTGCTCTAACATTAGTGGGAGTTTAAGGAACAAATTCTACGAGCACTATGGACTTCCATTACAGTCGACTATGACAGTACACCACTCTTATTCTTCTTCTTCTCTCTTGTTTAGGAAAATTGGTACGTTATCTTATGCAAGCCGGCATAATGCCAGCGCAGTGAACTTGCACCCGAGAAAAACAGACGCACACCATGGTGAGTGAGACAGACTTGTGTTACTGTACCGGTCCACTACATGCAGGTGGTGAAGCTCTTACTTTTCTATTACGGGTGGCACTGAGAATACTCTGTTAAAAGGGCTACTGCTTAATTAATGTAGCTTTCACCCTACAGTGCAAATGAGTATTAGAAAAGGAAAATGAAGAAGCTAAATTATCTGATTATCTATCACTTCACATGGGATGTATTTGATGACATATGGGATGACTTTAGGTGCTTTGCTTATTATTGAGTGAACAGTGATACCCCCACACATGAATGACGTACTACTACTAAACTAAAGTTATTAAGAGAGGTAGGGAGTGTCCACCGTAATAACCGGATATATGCTGTGCTTGCAGTTGTAATACAAACTACTGCTACTATTCATGGTAGTATTTGGACAACGTTACAACTTCTTTTCCTTGCCTTTCCTACACTGGAACGGACGTGCGGGTGCGGTGTTACATGCTCTTCAAAGTAACACTTAGTTCATCCAGTGACCGTCTACTCTCTCTAGATACACATATGCTATCTAAGAGTCAGATAGTACCATGAATGATCCAGGCATCCATCCATTCAAAGTATATGCACACATACAGTTTCTGTCTCACCCACCCAGGCTGTTCTCCTTCCACCCATCCTTGCTTCATCATTCACCCAGCCATGCACCATACCATATTCTTTCCTTCCCAGCCACCTCGGGGACCAAGCAAACACATATCATTCTTCTTTGCCAGTCATCATTACATTTCTCGTCCTTCCACACTTACTTACACCCTTCTTTCGCTTTTCGTTCATCCCATCCATCAAGTTCACCTCAGATCTGATTGGGATTCTTCTCGCCAAAAACTTCACAGCTAAGTCGAAGTACATTTAGAGGCGGCTACTACCTGGTTTATTTATAATACACCCGTGCAGAAAGCACACTCTGCAGTCTTCAATCTCAATGACTAAGGAATGTATAGCTTACCTCTGCCCGCCACCGCCGTGTGAACCCTCACAGGCATGTCCTTGTCCGGCACTTGCACCGCCTCCTCCCCAGAGTTGTCCTCCTCGTCCAATGCCACCACCACCTCCGCGCTGGCCCCGTCTCCAGATGTTCCACCTACAAAGTACATTTAATAATGTTAGAATACACCACTCACTACTATATAATATTTGGTCTAGGAGGAAGAAAGAAATGTGAAAAAAACAGTATACAATTTAATAATTTATGACTGTGTACTCTAAAGTAAAAATGTCCCTTTTTCCAGGGAAGGCTGTTGTCTTGCTGCACTTTTTGGCACAACTGATGAATGTTTGCTTTTTACTTTTTAACACGCACCACTTTTTCTCCTAACAGACAGAAGCTTGACTTCTAAGAACACGAGCAGGATCAAGTTCAAACCAGGTGAGAGCTCGGCTCGACCACAAGAAATGTGTCCAATTAATCGTCAGCACTAAGCACTTTTCCATTTCCAGTTAAACGTTTACTTTTATGACAAACTTGATTTCAATAAATGTGTTTACTATTAATAAAGCTTTTAAACTCAAATAGATTCTGTGGTTTTTGGTCCTCCAGACTAGAGTGGATGAGCTAAAGGTTTTGGAATTTTTGCAAGCATAAGTCCGTGCCTCTGCCATCGGTGACTTTGGGAGCTAAATGACTCTGCCACACTATCTAGTCAGTAAGGAGATTGGGGGTTCAACTACAAAGTCTGTTATCACTGAGGTATGTGGAAAGTCTAACAGCACCTATTATAATTGATAAGCTAAGCAATGCATTATTTAGTGTCCATACTTCTGTTTGTGCAGATTTGTCCCTGCAACAGTAGTAGAATGGATTGTCCTCCTATCCAAACCAAAAGTAAAGTAGTATCTTATTCTTTCTTGGTGGTCATTCGCCTTTTTTTTTTTGGCAATTGTCAAAGCATAAACATTTAGAATACTTGAAAAGACATTATGGACAATCCCAGAGGACTGCACTCAGTGCATAGAGCTATTGCTGACTAGAATGGGAGTCCAATGGAAATGCCAAATGTGCAATCTTAGTTAGCTACACAGACAGACTAATAAGAATAATCTAGTAATACTACACGGAGTCATAGTCGAGGCAGGATAAGAATTTAGATCCTGTCTACAAGAAGATCAAAGACGATTTAGAAAAAATCGAATGAGGAACGCTAGGAAAAAATAAGTACTCTATATTAAAATTAAAACTTACTGGGGCCAGCAAAGGAGCCCTCGCCTGCCCGGTCCTGGCCTGCATCGTCAACAGCACCCTCCTCCTCCTCCTGTGTCCTCCTCTTGCCCCTGGGGGAAGCTGATGTACAACATGAAAGAAAGAAAAACAGAAAACATGGATGATATTTGTCAACCAAATCAAACATTTCAAAAGAACTAACAAAATATTTTTGCGAAATAGCAAATAGACAACTACTCCACGGGATATATTATTGACCAATCTCATGTGGTCGACTACGTTATTACTTTAGTATTGCTTGATTTGCGGACCGTCGAATTGGAAATTACCTTATGTAACTCACTAAGCAAAGTACTAAAAAGGTTTGCCTAGGATTGGCAGGCAGCAGTCCGCAGCACGCGAAGTGACAGCCAAAGTCCATCGTGATTGAAGATCAGCGACAACACTAAAGTTTCCTACTATATTAACCAGTCATTAAAATACTCAAACTATTAATCCACCACCACTATTTCTTCTTATCGCCATGTGTACAAAGGAAGGACTGGACTTGAGTCTGTAGGGGCTGATTTAGAAGCTCCTTGCGGCTCTTTTGCTCCTTTGTTGCGTGACTTTTGTGACGCAGCGACAGCACAAAAGAGGCGCAATGGTGCGGCGTATATTAACAACGTGACGCATATGGGAGATGCATCACGTTGTAAAGCCCTGCGCCAATAGGGGGCGATCCGGCGCAAGGGAGGGCGTTCCTGAGCAGGAACGCATCCTAAAAGTGGCTGAGGGAAATCTACAAGATTTCAATCAGTCACTTTGAGGACAATGATGCGTGACTCAAACCCTGCGCCTGCTTGAAGCAGACGTACAGCTTGACGCAGCATTGGGGAGATAGGGCACCCCAGAGTATTGATGGAGCTGCACCATCGTTGCGACGCAACTCCAGCAATGCGCCGCCTTTACGGCACAGATGCGTAACGCTTTGGTGACGTTTTGGGCCCATGGTGCGCCGCATTGTAAATACGGCGCACCATGGGTGATGGTGGCGTGATGCACAATTACTGGCGCATCCCTGCTACTTTGCAGGGATGCGCCGGTAATTAAAAATCTGAACCTTAGTGTGTAGCATTACGCAGTTCTTTAAACTACACTCATACATAATTTCACAGGCCAATGAAATGAACACAAAATCTAAAACAAATAAGCATAGTAGCAACACTACTGAGAAGAAGGAGAGCAGTGTACCTGAAATGCACAGAAGATTTTGAAATATATTTTACCTACAATGTAATGAGCAGCATTATTGCTCTTGGTAAAAAACAAAAATTTGCAATATAATAACACAGTAGGAGAAAACATAGTAGTAAAGAAATAGCTACTACTACTCACCAAGCCCGGGGATCTCAAGGCCAAGGAGGTCGAGCAGATCTCGCTCACGGGTCAGGACATCCGTCCAGCGGTGGGTGGCCTGGTTGTAGGTGCGCCAGACCCGGGAGTGGTGGTAAATGGCCTGGCACATCTTCTCCCACCGCTTCCGGCGCTCCCGGGCCCCGTACCCGGCACTGATCTTGCCGCCTCCCATGATGGTCCTGGGGAGGCGGCGCTGAACATAAAAAATGAGTTGGCCCACCTCCTCCGGGGTAAAGATCTCCCTGGGTACGACCTCCTCCCCCCTCAAATACCCGCACGGGAGCCGGACACGGGGTGCGGGACCCTTCCCCTTCTCGGGATGCTTCCCGGCTCCCTTCACCATGGTCTGGGCGGAAAGGAATAAAGAAAATAGAATAGGGAAGAGAAGAAAAGAAAAGAGTTTAAAAAAGTAGTTTAAAATTAACCAAAAGTAGCAGCAAACACAAAAATATAGGGCTAGAAAAATAGAGGGATAGATAATAAGTAAAATAGATCAAAAAAAACTTCAAACAAGCAAAGGATGGCAGAGATTGACAGAGGATACAAAGACCATGCCCAGAACCATAGCAATGAATGAGAAACAAGATGGCCGCGCCCGTTCATGACCACGCGGGTAAGTTTGCGCGAGATTTTCCTTGCGAACACGTGCGAAACTGTACTGGCAATCCGCAGACTTTGCGAGATTACACTTCGCGCCCGGAAACGGAAATACGTCAGGCAAACAAGATGGCCGCGCCCTTTAACGACCGCGAGGGTAACTTCGCGCCTTGCGCTACGAGCGGCTCGCAAAAACGCACAAAACCTTGCCAACTAACACGCCGCAAAAAAACAAATTGCATATTCGCACAAATTTGTGGCTTCCGAATCCGATCTCACGCAGGTTTGCGCCCCGCGAATCCCGCGAAATTGCAGAAAAACGAGTTTTTTAAAACTGAAAGCACTCGGCAGGGGCAAGAGTTCAAACTCATCATTAGTAACAATTCCCTGTAGTGCTTCCTGACTGGGGCCCCTCCAGAATTCAGTTGCTAGTTGCAACAATTGGATGACCCTGCTCTGACCCTCAAAGCAGGCTCATAGAATAGCTACAAGTAGGCCACAAAGGTCCTGGGAAAAAAAAATGCACTGCAACAGAAAGCAAATTACAGATAAGGAAGCAAGTGCCAGACTGGAATTTTAAAACAGTGACACATTAATAAACTAACCCCAAATTAATTCATGTCAGTTGAAGCAGGGCTGGTGTGCTTGCTTTTCCCCCCCATAATCTACAGTGATGATGAACCAGAGGGTGGCATTGATGTAACAGAGGGTTGCAGTGGTGAAACAGAGGGTGCTGGGAACCTGTGATGATGAACCAGAGGTAGAAACAACATAATCTTGACCGTTGCGTGCCGAAATGTAAGTTCGCAATTGCGAACTGGTACGAAACCCTCGCGAACTGGCAGAAATCCTTGCGAACACAAAAAAAAATCCGCAAATTCGCTAGAATTCGCGGATTTTGCGGATTGCGAGTTCGCAAATCCGCAAAATTCGCGAACGCGAGATTCGCAAAATTCGCCCATACTTAGTGCAGAGCACATGGCCTTCTTCAGGTCATCAAATGCCTTTTGACAGTTTTCTGTCCACTGAACCTTTTTGGGCATCTTCTTAAATGTCAGATCATTAAGAGGAGTCACAATGGACCCATAGTTCTTAACAAACTTCCTGTAGTACGCAGTCAGGCCCAAGAAAGCTCTGACCTGAGTCTGGGTAGTTGGAGGGGACCAGTCCTTTATGGTCTGGATCTTACTCTCCAGTGGTTGAACTTGGCCTCCACCTACAAGGTAGCCCAGGTATACAACCTTGCTCTGCCCTATCTGGCACTTTGTTGCCTTGATAGTGAGGCCTGCCTTTTGCAGAGCCTCAAGCACTTCCTTCAGGTGGACCAGGTGATCCTCCCAGGTGGAGCTAAAGACAGCCATATCATCCAGATAAGCTGCACAAAAGTCATCCAACCCAGTGAGGACTTGATTCACCAACCTTTGGAAGGTGGCAGGTGCATTTTTCAAACCAAAGGGCATCACCACAAATTGATAATGCCCACTAGGGGTAGAAAATGCTGTCTTGGCTTTAGACTCCTCAGCTAACCTGATTTGCCAGTAGCCAGCTGTCAAGTCAAATGTGCTCAAATATTTGGCAGAAGCCAACTTGTCAATGAGCTCATCTGCCCTTGGAATAGGGTGTGCATCTGTCCTGGTGACAGCATTGAGTCCTCTGTAATCCACACAGAACCTCATCTCTCTCTTGCCATCTTTGGTGTGAGGTTTGGGGACCAGAACCACTGGGCTAGCACAGGGGCTCTCTGAAGGCTCAATGACACCTAATTCCAGCATCTTTTGCACCTCAGTCTTTATACAGTCCCTGACGTGGTCAGGTTGCCTGTAAATCTTGCTCTTTACAGGAAGACTGTCACCAGTGTCCACCACATGGGTACACCAGTTAGTCTGACTGGGTGTCAATGAGAACATATGCCTGTATGCCTGTAGAACTTGTCTACAGTCATTTTGCTGATGTTCAGTGAGGCTGCCATCTAAGGCCACACCATCAACTGAGCCATCCTCAGGGTTCTGAGTGAGCAGGTCTGGGAGAGGGTCACTCTCTTCCTCCTGTCCCTCATCTGTAGCCATGAGCAAGCCCATGTCTTCCCTGCTGACATATGCCTTTAGTCTGTTGACATGGGGTACCCTGTGGGGGCTCCTGGGAGTTCCTAGGTCCACCAAGTAGGTAACCTCTCCCTTCTTCTCCAGAATTGTATGGGTTCCAGACCATTTGTCTTGGAGTGCTGCTGGGGCCACTGGCTCCAACACCCATACCTTCTGTCCAGGCTGAACTCAACCAGGACAGCCTTTTGGTCATGCCAAGCTTTCTGTAATTCTTGGCTAGCCTCAAGGTTTTTGGATGCCTTTTCCATGTACTCTGCCATCCTGGAGCGGAGACCAAGTACATAGTCCACTATGTCTTGCTTAGGCTTTTTGAGAGGTAACTCCCATCCTTCCTTCACCAGACACAGGGGTCCTCTTACAGGGTGCCCAAACAACAATTCAAAGGGGCTGAAGCCAACCCCCTTTTGAGGGACCTCTCTGTAAGCAAACAAAAGGCAGGGCAGTAGGATGTCCCATCTTCGCCTGAGCTTTTCAGGTATTCCTTTGATCATGCCCTTTAGGGTCTTGTTAAATCTCTCAACAAGCCCATTACATTGTGGATGATAAGGAGTGGTGAACTTGTAGTTGACACCACATTCCTTCCACATAGCTGTCAAGTATCCTGACATGAAGTTGGCACCTCTGTCAGATATTACCTCCTTAGGAAACCCCACTCTGGAGAAAACTCCAAGTAAGGCCCTGGCCACAATAGGAGCTGTTGTGGTCCTAAGTGGAATTGCCTCTGGGTACCTGGTGGCATGGTCCACCACCACCAGTATGAATCTGTGCCCAGATGCTGTAGGGGGATCCATTGGACCTACAATATCAATCCCCACTCTTTCAAAGGGGACCCCCACCACAGGTAGTGGTATCAGGGGGGCCTTTGTTGTTCCACCTGCTTTACCACTGGCTTGGCAGGTTTCACAGGAGCGACAAAAGTCCTTGGTGTCTTCAGACATGTGAGGCCAGTGAAAGTGAGGGACAAGCCTGTCCCAGGTCTTATTCTGGCCTAAGTGTCCTGCTAAAGGAATATCATGGGCCAAGGTGAGAAGGAAACCCCTAAATTGCAGAGGTATAACCAACCTCCTGGTTGCACCAGGCTTGGGGTCTCTACCCTCTGTGTAAAGGAGTCCTTCATCCCAATAAACTTTATGGGCACATTGAGCATTCCCAGCAGCCTCAGCAGCAGCCTGCTGTCTGAGGGGTTCAAGAGAAGGACAGGTTAACTGAGCCTGCCCCAAGTCTGCCCTAGAAGGTCCCCTTGTCTTCAGCAACTCAACCTGATCAGGTTCAAGTTCTTCAGAGACAGTTCCTTCAGGGGTCTCAAGACCAGCTTCCTGTGAAGCATGATCCTCACTTGCAGGCAGTTGGGAAGGCACAGCCTTAACCCTCCTGTTCTTCTTCTTGGAAGGTGCTTGGTCCATTGTTCCAGGATCCAAGACCTGAGGTTCAGAGAGGCACTTTTTGGCCTGTGACCTGGTCACAGCAAGGACATGTGATGATATCCCTAACATCTCTGCATGAGTCCTGTACTCAACTTCTGACCATAGAGAGTTCTCCAGGTCATTGCCCAACAAACATTCAACTGGGAGATCAGCACTAACCACAACTCTTTTTAGGCCAGTTACCCCTCCCCAGGAAAAGTTAACAAGTGCCACACTATGTGTAGTAGTGACATTGCTGGCATTTGTCACCAGGTAATTATCACCTGGCATGTATTGTCCAGGGTCCACAAAGTTAGGTGTCACCATTGTGACACTGGCACATGTGTCCCTGTAAGCTTGAGCCACTTTGTTATTAATCAAAGGTGTCTGTCTGTATTTGCCCAGGTTACTGGGACTTATGTCAGGGGTCAAATCTATGTCTCCTTCACAAATCAGAACAGCCTGTGTAAGGGTTCTGACTAGGTCAGAATCTCCTTCAGTTCCCAAGGTGATACCCACTACCCCCTTGGTTTGTGGACCAGCACTGCTAGCTGTACTAGTGGGTGCAGTTGCCTTAGGGGCTGCAGTGCTGGGGGCTCCACCCTTTTTACACTCACTTGTCCAGTGAGAGGTGTTTTTACAAGTTTTACACCAGGGTTTCTTCTGATCTTCTTTCTTCTTTTTCTTGGAAGTTTGGGACCCATACTCTGTATCAGTTTGGGGCCCTGTTGAAGACTTCTGGTCTTTAGCTTTCTGCTCCCCACCCTTCTGGTCTGTTTTCTTCTGGTCACCACCCTGGTTCTGGTTCTTTTGCTTAACTCTGGTTCTTACCCATTTATCTGCCCTCTTTCCCAATTCTTGGGGAGAGGTCAAATCTGAGTCAACCAAATGTTGATGCAACTGCTGGTTCTGACAATTATTTAAAATTTGTTCTCTCATCAGCAAATTATACAATCCTTCATAGTCTGTAACCTTGCTTCCCAGCAACCATCCCTCCAGAGCCTTAGTGGCACACTCAACAAATTCAGACCAGTCCTGAGTCTGTGTCTTCTGGGTATCTCTAAACATTAACCTGTACTGTTCAGTGGTTAAGCCTAACCCATCAATCAGAGCACTCTTCAGGACCAGGTAGTTTCTAGAATCCCCATCACTAACTGTGAGGAGTCTGTCTCGGCCTCTACCTTCAAAGGAGAACCACAAGATTGCTGCCCACTGCTCCTGAGGGATCTGCTGTACTCTGCAGGCTCTCTCCGTTGCAGGTATCCATTTATGGATGTCATCCCCAGCTTTGTAGGGGGGCACAATCTTACTCAGGTTTCTGTTATCAAAAGACCTGTCTTTATCCTTGTGGATATTGCTGCCACCAGTGGGTTCTATTATCCCACTCTCTCTAGGCTGTCTTGCTCTAGCAAGTTTCTCTTGGGCCAGGGCAACCCCTAACTCTTGTCTCTGGATCCTCAATTCAGCCTCTCTCATTTTGGCCTCATGTTCCCTTCTCTGAGGGCTAGTCATCTCCCTTCTGGAGTGACCATGAGAACCTCTAGAAGCATGGGAGTTGTTAGAGTCACCTGAGTGAGTCCTTCTCCTCCTAGGCTTCTGGTTAAGTCCACCTGGGGGTCTGAATGGGTTGTTACCAGATTCAGTCCCAAATAGGCTTAAGTTAGCCTGGTTCAGTCTACTGACCAGCACCTGACTATTTCTGTCATCATCTGACTCACTGCTCCCCCCTTCTGTCTCTTCTTCCTCTTCCTCTTCCTCCTCTGGATCTACCTGAGGCGCTCCAGTGATGGGGGCTTCCTCATCTACTAGGATGATAGGGACAGGGGGTGTCTACAGTGTCATCCTCTGAAGGATGGCCTCCTTCAGCCTCCCCTGTGGGGTCTGCCTTAGAGGTCTTTAGAGTCTCAGACTGATCCAAGATCTCTCTAAGGTGGTCTGTGGTAGGGGAAGGCCCTGTCCTCAGACCCCTTAAGACACAAAGCTGTCTTAATTCCTTAAAGGAAAAAATAGCAAATTTGGATGGTGCCCTTGGAGGGTCACTCTCAACAGGGATGTTCCCAGTGGAACCCTCTGCTCCAGACATTGCTCTAGTGTGGGTAGATGTGTTGCAATCTACCTACACTGGTGTTTACCTACTAAACCTATCTAGTAGTTGTAGTCAGGGTGTGCTACTCCCTTTGCTCTACAACAACTAAGTTCAGTAGAACTTAAGTATACTAGTCTTGTTTTATATGTACCTAGCAGGTACCTGTATGATCTTTCAAATGATAATCTCAAAGATTGCAATGGTAAAACAACAGCAAGCTCAGATCCCACCGCTGCCACCAATGTGAGAAGTTGGCCTGGTATATAATGCTCACTAATTCTAGTGATCACTTTGTACCATGCCAAGCAACCCTTATGATGATTGGTTGTAAGTCAACCTTATAGACCAGTTATCCTAGTGGTAACGTGGACAAAGCAGCCTTAGGCTAAACTCTGAAAGGCATGTGAAGCCAGCTGTATTACCATACACAACCCCCTTGAATACCAAATGAAAGGACACCACACAGATATATATTGAAAATATATATTGATTTATTAACTAAAAGTATCCCCTGGACTCTTTATGAGCACAGAAGCACAAGCGTTAAACACAAGACAGTTTAAAATACACAAAAGTTGCACAATATGGATGAGCCCTAGGGGCCACCTAAACCATATACTAAGAAAGTGGTATAAGAGATACCAATCGGAAAGGAAACAGGCCTAGGGCCTTGGGAATCGCTGGAGCTATTCGAGACTAGCAGTGACTAAGTTGGGAAAGGCCCGCGGGACTCGGGTGCAGTGTTTAAAGTGCACGCACTCACCAATGCAAAGTCTATGGTGCGTAAAAAGTACAAAGTTAGTTAGTTTGGAACCTTCCGAGTGACCTAGAACGCTGAAACTTAAGACACAGGCCCTTGAGATGTGTACCAGTGTAGGAACACCGGCGGAGCTGAGTTACCTCACCCACAGGAAGCGGGTGCACAGGGTCGAAGTAGTGTCGGGTTTCGTCACGCTGGTCGATGGTGCTTGGAGCTGAAGATGCTGCAGGCGGCTCGATGTGAAGAGTTCCGGTGGATCCAAGGGTGGATCTGAAGATGTGAAGACCTGAAAGCAGAGGGGACAATGTTCAAAGTCACTAGCCAGTGACTACTGTGGAACCAGATTGGAACCAGGCGATGTCGGGTGCAAACAGGCTTTGAGGTGTAGCTTCTCTCTGCAGCCACGTGGACACCGGGGGTAGAGGACGTCCAGGAGTCAGTCACGAGCTGTCCCACGCAGGTTTCTCGCTGTTGGCGGTGTCGGCAACTTGATCGGAGCAAACAGGCCTTGGCTAATGCAAGCCACGCAGGAATCAAAAAAAGCTTACCACTCGGACCAGCAAGGTCAGAGCGGGAGCTCCTTTCTGCAGGAGCTAGGGCAAATCTGGAGCAACCAGACCCGCAGTGTAGTTTGTCGGTTTCGTTGCCAAGATGGCCGCTGACCACGTGGCTAGTGGCCGGGATGGTGCGTCAAGTGGCACAATGCAAAAGGGCCCCACGTAGATCGTTGAGTTGCTGGGGGGCTTATCTTCGGTGCAAGGGCTGCTCGGTGGTGGGGGTTCTCAATCCCCAAAGCACAACATCGAGGATGCCTCGGTGGCTGCGCAGTCAGCTTTTCGAGTGTCTTCCAAGGGGTCTGGTCCCACGTCTCTCGGTGCCTTCACGGGTCCCTTCTTTGCAGGGACTGTGGATCGGGCTGTGAGAAGTCTGGGAGTCTGGGTCTTGTCAGGCTCTGGGCTCGGGCTACAGCGGGAGGCGGCGGCAAAGCAGACAACGAGTTGCTGGTTGGTGCCTGCTTTCACAGGGTGGCCACTCCTAGGCCACAAGGGAGATTCTCTTCAGTCTTCTGAGCAGCAGAATGTCGAAGTCCAGTCTTCTTCTTTGTGTAAAGTTGATTCAGGATGATCTGCTGTGCAATGGCACTGCTCCCACTCTTATTCCCAATCTGAGGGGTGGATCACCTACTAGGTCCCTCCTCTGGGAGGAACCAGGAAGGGGGGCGGTTACACCCCCTTTTCTTTGTCCAGCTCCTCGCCAGGCCTGGGTCTGGAAAGTCCCAGGACCGGTTTGGACTGGCTTATGCACGGGGACACCTTGTGTGCCCCGGGCATGTCTCAATCTATTCAGCCCTGTCCTACCCAATACACAAAACCCTGGTGCTCGCACCTCCCATGGCAGGAAACCCTTTGTCCAAGCCTCCCTCGCTGGAAGGACTCCCAGCAGCAGGAGGTCAGACTCGTGTCTGTGGTGGCAGCATCCATTTTGTGATGCTGAGGCTCTGGTTAACTTTAACCGGGGTTAAGGCTACACACATGTCGTGTCCCTCTAGAAGGGTGGAATGCTATCCCCGTCGACAGAACTGTCGAGGGGATAGTATTCCAATTCCTATGACACCTTACTCGACATGTTTTGATAAAGCCAAACCAAAGATAGCATATAACCGCGAGGGTTATGATGCACTTAAGAGTATATGGTATGGCAATATCCCGGAACAGCTTAGGGAGTGGTTCCCGACAGCTGCAGACAGGCTCAGCTCATGCTAGAGCACCATCTCACATATTTCCAAGCACTCTTTCTCCAGAATTGAAGAGGCCTTCCATAGGAGTGGCTGGTAGGAACATCTATGTCCAGTTTAGGGTTAGATATAGGGATACTATATCTAAGCAAGAGGTGATTACACCAACTTACCCCAGCTGAGTGATCAGCCAGTTGTGTCAAATATGGAGGCCAGGCCAGGGGTGGCACAATACATGCTGCAGCCCCTGGTAGGCCTTGGATGCACCTATGCCCTGGGTACCTAGGGTACACTGTTACAGGGGCCAACAAGGTGAAGCAGTTCCAATTCGTAATGCACCTAGAGTGCATTGGCAGTAATTTAGAGAGAGAACAGCAGGCTGTGGGTCTGATTAGCAGGCCCACAGCCACATTAAGTCATAAACCAGTGAAGCAAAAAGCAAAAATTTGGGGTGACCATACGATAGCAGACCCTACTCTCCTACAATAAGGCCATGTCTGAACTGGGGTGGTGTGGTGAGCAAAACAACAATGGATTAAACCCAGATCTGAGACTGGGGGTGAATGTTTTGCCATTGTGCAACATTCCGTCCATCAACTGTTGTTTGCATTCGTCACCCGAGTGGGACAGGTATGCTCAGACGTGAGTCCTGTGCTCTCCATGCAACTGGAATCAAACTATCCTGGCTGATGAAGGCTGATAGCCAGAAACCGGTCCTAGGATGTTTGATTCCGGTCCAGGGAAGACATGGCTTGGCAGGTCGGGATGGACTGTTCCCATGAGGCAGAGGATCAAGAATGATTTGCATATGGCCATGCCTGAACTGGGGCGGTGTGGTAAGCAAAATAACGATGGATTAATCCCAGAACTGTGACTCAGGGTGAATGTTTTGCCATTGTGCAACATTCCGTCCATCAATTGTTGTTTTTGCATTTGTCACGCGAGTGGGACGGGTATGCTCAGATGTGAGTCCTGTGCTCTCCATGCCACTGGAATCAAGCTATCCTATCTGATGAAGGCTGATAGCCAGAAACCGGTCCTAGGATGCTTGATTCCGGTCCAGGGAAGAGATGGCTTGGCAGGTCAGGATGGACTGTTCCCATGAGGCAGAGGATCAAGAATGATTTGCATATGGCCATGTCTGAACTGGGGTGGTGTGGTGAGCAAAATAACGATGGATTAATCCCAGAACTGTGACTCAGGGTGAATGTTTTGCCAATGTGCAACATTCCGTCCATCAACTGTTGTTTTTGCATTCGTCACCACAAGTGGGACGGGTATGCTCAGACATGAGTACCATGCTCTCCTTGCCACTGGAATCAAGCTGGCCTGGTTGATGAAGGCTGATTGCCAGAAAACGGTCGTAGGATGCTTGATTCCGGGCCAGGGAAGACATGGCTTGGCAGTTCGGACAGGACTGTTTTCATGAGGCACTGGTTCAAGACTGATTTGCATATGGCCATGTCTGAACTGGGGTGGTGTGGTGAGCAAAATAACGATGGATTAAACCCAGATCTGTGACTGGGGGTGAATGTTTTGCCATTGTGCAACATTCCGTCCATCAATTGATGTTTTTGCATTTGTCACCCCGAGTGGGACGGGTTTGCTCAGACGTGAGTCCCGTGCTCTCCATGCCATTGGAATCAAGCTATCCTGGCTGATGAAGGCTGATAGCCAGAAACCGGTCCTAGGATGCTTGATTCCGGTCCAGGGAAGACATGGCTTGTTAGTTCGGGCTGGACTGTTCCCATGAGGCACTGGTTCAAGACTGATTTGCATAAGGCCATGTCTGTACTGGGGTGGTGTGGTGAGCAAAACAACAATGGATTAAACCCATATCTGAAACTGGGGGTGAATGTTTTGCCATTGTGCAACATTCCGTCCATCAATTGTTGTGTTTGCATTTGTCACCTCGAGTGGGACGGGTATGCTCAGACGTGAGTCCTGTGCTCTCCATGCCACTGGAATCAAACTATCCTGGCTGATGAAGGCTGATAGCCAGAAATCAGTCCTAGGATGCTTGATTCCGGTTCAGGGAAGACATGGCTAGGTAGTTCGGGCTGGACTGTTCGGATGATGCACAGGGTCAAGACTGATTTGAATATGGCCATGTCTGAACTCGGGTGGTGTTGTAAGCAAAACAACAATGGATTAAACCTAGGTCTGTGACTGGGGGTGAATGTTTTGCCATTGTGCAACATTCCGTCCATCAATTGTTGTTTTTGCTTTTGTCACCCGAGTAGGACGGGTATGCTCAGACGTGAGTCTGGTGCTCTCCATACCACTGGACTCAAGCTATCCTGGCTGATGACGGCTGATAGACAGAAACCGGTCCTAGGATGCTTGATTCCTGTCCAGGGAAGACATGGCTTGGCAGGTCGGGCTGGACTGTTCCCATGAGGGACAGGATCAAGAATGATTTGTATATGGCCATGTCTGAACTGGGGTGGTGTGGTGAGCAAAATAACGATGGATTAATCCCAGAACTGTGACTCAGGGTGAATGTTTTGCCAATGTGCAACATTCCGTCCATCAACTCTTGTTTGCATTCGTCACCCCGAGTGGGACGGGTATGCTCAGACGTGAGTCCTGTGCTCTCCAGGCAACTGGAATCAAACTATCCTGGCTGATGAAGGCTGATAGCCAGAAACCGGTCCTAGGATGGTTGATTCCGGTCCAGGGAAGACATGGCGTGGCAATTCGGGCTGGACTGTTCCCATGAGGTACTGGGTCAAGACTGATTTGCATATGGCCATGTCTGACCTCGAGTGGTATGGTGAGCAAAACAACAATGGATTAATCCCAGAACTGTGACTCAGGGTGAATGTTTTGCCATTGTGCAACATTCCGTCCATCAATTGTTGTTTTTGCATTTGTCACCCCGAGTGGGACGGGTATGCTCAGATGTGAGTCCTGTGCTCTCCATGCCACTGGAATCAAGCTATCCTGTCTGATGAAGGCTGATAGCCAGAAACCGCTCCTAGGATGCTTGATTCCGGTCCAGGGAAGACATGGCTTGGCAGGTCGGGCTGGACTGTTCCCATGAGGCAGAGGATCAAGAATGATTTGCATATGGCCATGTCTGAACTGGGGTGGTGTGGTGAGCAAAGTAACGATGGATTAATCCCAGAACTGTGACTCAGGGTGAATGTTTTGCCAATGTGCAACATTCCGTCCATCAACTGTTGTTTTTGCATTCGTCACCACGAGTGGGACGGGTATGATCAGACGTGAGTACCATGCTCTCCTTGCCACTGGAATTTAAGCTGGCCTGGCTGATGAAGGCTGATTGCCAGAAACCAGTAGTAGGATGCTTGATTCCGGGCCAGGGAAGACATGGCTTAGCAGTTCGGACTGGACTGTTTCTATGAGGCACTGGTTCAAGACTGATTTGCATATGGCCATGTCTGAACAGCTGTGGTGTGGTGAGCAAAATAACGATGGATTAAACCCAAATCTGTGACTGGGGTGAATGTTTTGCCATTGTGCAACATTCCGTCCATCAATTGTTGTTTTTGCATTTGTCACCCCGAGTGGGACAGGTATGCTCAGACGTGAGTCTTGTGCTCTCCATGCCACTGGAATCAAACTATCCTGGCTGATGAAGGCTGATAGCCAGAAACCGGTCCTAGGATGCTTGATTCTGGTTCAGGGAAGACATGGCTAGGTAGTTCGGGCTGGACTGTTCCCATGAGGCACAGGGTCAAGACTGATTTGAATATGGCCATGTCTGAACTCGGGTGGTGTGGTGAGCAAAACAACAATGGATTAAACCTAGGTCTGTGAGTGGGGGTGAATGTTTTGCCATTGTGCAACATTCCGTCCATCAATTGTTGTTTTTGCTTTTGGCACCCGAGTAGGACGGGTATGCTCAGACGTGAGTCTGGTGCTCTCCATACCACTGGAATCAGGCTATCCTGGCTGATGAAGGCTGATAGACAGAAACCGGTCCTAGGATGCTTGATTCCTGTCCAGGGAAGACATGGCTTGGCATGTCGGGACCGGACTGTTCCCACGAGGGACAGGATCAAGAATGATTTGCATATGGCCATGTTTGAACTGGGGTGGTGTGGTGAGCAAAATAACAATGGATTAATCCCAGAACTGTGGCTCAGGGTGAATGTTTTGCCAATGTGCAACATTCCGTCCATCAACTGTTGTTTGCATTCGTAACCCCGAGTAGGACGGGTATGCTCAGACGTGAGTCCTGTGCTCTCCATGCAACTGGAATCAAACTATCCTGGCTGATGAAGGCTGATAGCCAGAAACCGGTCCTAGGATGTTTGATTCTGGTCCAGGGAAGACATGGCTTGGCAGTTCGGGCTGGACTGTTCCCATGAGGCACAGGGTCAAGACTGATTTGCATATGGCCATGTCTGAACTGGGGTGGTGTGGTGAGCAAAATAACGATGGATTAAACCCAGATCTGTGACTGGGGGTGAATGTTTTGCCATTGTGCAACATTCCGTCCATCAATTGATGTTTTTGCATTTGTCACCCTGAGTGGGACGGGTTTGCTCAGACGTGAGTCCCGTGCTCTCCATGCCATTGGAATCAAGCTATCCTGGCTGATGAAGACTGATAGCCAGAAACCGGTCCTAGGATGCTTGATTCCAGTCTAGGGATGACATGGCTTGGTAGTTCAGGCTGGACTGTTCCCATGAGGCACTGGTTCAAGACTGATTTGCATAAGGCCATGTCTGAACTGGGGTGGTGTGGTGAGCAAAACAACAATGGATTAAACCCAGATATGAGACTGGGGGTGAATGTTTTGCCATTGTGCAACATTCCGTCCATCAATTGTTGTGTTTGCATTTGTCACCTCGAGTGGGACGGGTATGCTCAGACGTGAGTACTGTGCTCTCCATGCCACTGGAATCAAACTATCGTGGCTAATGAAGGCTGATAGCCAGAAACCAGTCCTAGGATGCTTGATTCCGGTTCAGGGAAGACATGGCTAGGTAGTTCGGGCTGGACTGTTCCGATGAGACACAGGGTCAAGATTGATTTGAATATGGCAGTGTCTGAACTCGGGTGGTGTGGTGAGCAAAACAACAATGGATTAAACCTAGGTCTGTGACTGGGGGTGAATGTTTTGCCATTGTGCAACATTCCATCCATCAATTGTTGTTTTTGCTTTTGTCACCCGAGTAGGATGGGTATGCTCAGAGGTGAGTCTGGTGCTCTCCATACCACTGGAATCAAGCTATCCTGGCTGATGAAGGCTGATATACAGAAACCGGTCCTAGGATGCTTGATTCCTGTCCAGGGAAGACATGGCTTGGCAGGTCGGGCTGGACTGTTCCCATGAGGGACAGGATCAAGAATGAAGCTATGGCCATGTCTGAACTGGGGTGGGGTGGAGAGCAAAATAACTATGGATTAATCCCAGAACTGTGACTCAGGGTGAATGTTTTGCCACTGTGCAACATTCCGGCCATCAACTGTTGTTTGCATTCGTCACCCCGAGTGGGACGGGTATGCTCAGACGTGAGTCCTGTGCTCTCCTTGCAACTGGAATCAAACTATCCTGGCTGATGAAGGCTTATAGCCAGAAACCTGTCCTAGGATGCTTGATTCCGGTCCAGGGAAGACATGGCTTGGCAGATCGGGCTGGACTGTTCCCATGAGGCACATGGTCAAGACTGATTTGCATATGGCCATGTCTGA
>NW_028248474.1:0-87270 GCF_964263255.1 Lissotriton vulgaris
GCAAATTTTTTATGTACGTTTGTGTAATACACGCTCACGGTACTTTAGTCATCTTGTATATTCTCCTGCACCCAAACAAGAGTCTCACTTTACAATTCGTAGTAGAAAATGCAAAAACTAACAAATGTTAGAAAAAGAATAAACAGTCGGTCTGAAAAAAAAGTTTTTGATATGTGACACATTGTCTTTGAACACGCAGTAACTGCTACAAGTGAAAGTTGTAAAGTTAACTTTGCTGTTCACTTTTCACCCTAACGACTTCAATGAGACCAAGCGGTGCTGCAGCTCCTTTCTCACTCCTAGTTCTAGCTCCACTGGTTAGGGCGTGGCCTAATGGAATCAGACGTGTGCAGTGCTTAATGAGCCGGTCGTTTCGGTTTTCAGCACTGACACTTAATTGGTTTCCAGTGCTCTGCAAGGCACTTAGGGGCATATTATCAAGGGGGTTTATCGCTGCTTTTTTGGCATTAAAAGCCAAGAAAGCGGAGATAAAATTATCTTCTTATTACCTAGCTGTCGCTAACACCGGTTAGCGACAGCTAGTAGGAGATAGTGACCATCTTGGGCCCCACTTTGCATGCCAGTGATATTTATCACTAATGACATGCAAAGTGGGCGTGCCAAGATGTTAGCGACTGGAAACAGTCTCTAACATCGCTATCTCCTATTACCAACTTTTTGGAGATATTCGCGCTAAGCGCTAATATCTCCAAAAGCTAACACCTGCCCTGAGCAGTTCTTAGCCATGTTATCCAATGGGAGGTGGATAACATGGCTAAGAGCATTAGCTCGGTAATGCATGAATATCGCTGACTTTTCAGCGATATTCATGCATTGCGGCCGATTTTTATCGCATTTGCAATAAACCTTGGTAATACCAAGGTTTATCTGCGATAAAAATCGCCGCAGCTCAGCGGTAAATTTTTGTCTCTAACCAAGCAATAGCGATAATTATCGCTATTGCTTGGTAATATGCCCCCCAATTATTAACGCCACACTTATGACAGCCTGCCACACGGCTCTGCTCAGCTAATTTAGTGATGAGCTGAACAACAGTTTTTTATTAATACAATATACATAACAAAACTACTGATAACTGCCTCCCCAGCCATTCCTTCAGTTTTGAGTATTTGAAATAATCGGAACAGTCGCACTTGCTTGCAAGAGAGATGGTTAATAGTTGTTTTGGTAGTGCCATTGGCAGTGATGACGGGGGAATGGGTGGTGCAAACTGCAGTGACCTCCTGGTCAGGACCCTGGCACTTATTATTTTACAAATTAAGCCCTGGGTGTGTGCTTTCCCTCAGAATTATCACAGAGTGGACGTGGTATGGTGGGAAAGCTATGTCTTCTGTCAAGTTGCTGCTTCATATTTTCAGAGATTGGTGCTTACTTTTCTTTCTCTGACTGCAAATTAAGAGGAATTTGTAAAGTAAATTATCTGACAATCTCGTTGTCAAGAGTGTGAAAAGAAAGTCTGTATGATTTTTTTCTAAGACACAACAAAAACTAATTACCAGTAAATACATTGTGCAAATATTTCAAAATCCATTGGAAGTTAAGAAAAGTACAAATGAAGCAAATTTTGCTAGTAATTCTGAAGTGTGTTGCTAACAGAGATTTTAATAGGATCAAGACAATCAAAGCACTTTACTTGGTGATGTGCAAATGATACATATTTGTGAAACCCGGTTTTCACACATTATCGTTTGTGTGCTATATAGTTTTATCACTGAAACTGTTATGTCTGTGCAAATGTGTTGGCCATGTCAATGGAAAATGAGTTGTCTGTAAATGAGAGTGTGATACCACACCATGCTTTAGCAATATATGAGTGACACTGTGCTCCACAATGGCGCAGCTAGGCACTTGGCCGCTCGTGGCCGTCTCTGCTGTTGCCGCCCCGCAGCCGTGCTGATAAGCGGGCGGGGGGGCTGGCAATATTTCCTGGGTCATGTAAGAGCGGGGGGAGCCACCGCACCCATAACTCGTGCCACCAGAGGGGGACTGCCCCCTTAGACACTCTTCTTGCTATGCCATTTGGTGCTCCAAAGTGCACCACCGGCTACATGCTACACCAACTGGCGTAACAAAACTCTAGGGACCTCCCTGCAAGGCACGTGGAGGGTCTCCCTGCAGGCTCAATCAGGAGCTCTACTGCCAGAGTGCTGTACTGAGGGGGGCTGGAGCTTGAGGGCCCGCCCTCCCTTCGGGGGCTGCAGAGGCCTGTGTTATGCCCCTGACTACACCCTCACCACTCTCCTATTAAATGGATGTGTCTCATTGCTACACTTGCAATGTACAATTGGTGAAATGTAGTTATATTTTTGACCTCGAAATATGAAAAGTCAATGTTTACCTCTAATGATCAAGAGAAACTCTATATTGTGGACAAGAATGAGGTTTATATTTTCACTTGTCCTTAGAAAGTTTTGCAAGGTGTTTTGTTACTCCGTCTCATGTCATGATCTGTCTTGTGCTGTTTTGACCCTTGTAGGTGTGTTTCTTTTTAAATATTATCCTGTTTGCACTGTAATACGACTTATATATGCAAAGTTGTGTTATTTTGCTGTATTGAATTTAATGTACTTTTCCTACTGGCATGAGTGGTGGTTTAGTAACATTTGAATGTGTCAGCATTTAATTTAAAAACATGCCTATTACTAAAAACTTATGAAAAATCTGTTGTTGTCATGTCTCATGGTCAAATACATCCCTGAACTCATAAAGGCAAGGGGAACAGCATAGCATATAATGGAGCCTGTGGTGTGTTCACCACTCTAGTTTGGAACGGTATGGAACTCTCTGTTGCCATGTTTCCTGCCTTGTTATTCAAATCCATGTCACAATGGAATGTTTATATGTCATAGTGCTTTGATGTATTAAGCTGTTTGTACTTGAGGTGAAGTGTCAGTTGGCACTGCTGCCTTGGCTGTTGAATGGGATCTTCTTATAGGAATAAACCTGCAATTAACAGCCTTCCTGTGTCCAGCGTGTTACTTCAGGGATGCAACACTGGCATAGTCGGCACGCCTGAAAAGATCTCAACACAGGAACAAGACTTTGTTGAAATCCGGTGACAGAGAACCTTTTTATGACTGTCTTTGCACACTGGGAGGAGGGCTGACATAAGACACTTATTTACTTTCTGCACTGGGGAAAGTGCTGATTTAAACTTCACTTCAGCTGTGGCAATCTTCATTGATTTTAGCCCCTGCCCCGTTTCATCAAATTAATTAATTTTGAGGACCCTGATTTAAACTTCACTTTAGCGGTGGCGTGCTTCATTGATACAGCCCCGCTGTACGTATTTCACTGGTTTGAAAACTCTGTTAGAGCTCTAAGTAAAGGGCATTGGGATTGCGAGCGTTCGCCGCTTACTTCCCCTTTCATTTTACTTAGGGGTTCGGAGGTACCGATGCGGGCTCATCCCTTCTTTGGGACTGTTAAAGTCCAAAGATATTTTATACTGGTTCAGCGCATGAAATTTCACTAACGAGTCATTTGAAAATAAACTTGCCTCCTCACTCAACTGTCGCATGCCTCATTGTTCATTCATGAGAATGTTACCTTCATAAGCGTGCTCGCGCTATACAATTAAAAATTTGCTAACATTTGTGCCAAGAATTTTCAATTCTATTAAGGACAGGAGGCGAGGATTATGCTTTTCTCTATTTCTTTACTGAGAAAACAACAGCAGCCAATTAGAATACAGTAAAGACAAAAACTACAATACCCATGAGTCCACAGATATTATAAATAGGGTCACAGAGGTCACAACTTCCTCTTTCTTGTCCAACAGTTAAGTCATAAATTCAAAAACGAAGAAGGAAAAACCAGGGATCCATAAAGAACATCCGCCGCAGGACATCCAGAAGGCGAGCAAGCCGGTAAAGCCAAGAACCAGGGGAACGAGCCACAGCAGGAGATGTAGACGCCGGATCCAGAGCTCACTTGAGGTCGGAACCTTAAATGGTAAACAAAGTCGTAATACCTACACCCAAACTGAAGAAGGATCAAAAATCAAGAGAGGGCGGGATACATTGCATTATATGTCATAACAGAGGCATATATAGAATACAGTACAGAACAATGTAGGAATGCATTATTCATCAGAATAGCGAGGGTGGAATAATCCTCGCCTCCTGTCCTTAATAGAATTGAAAATTCTTGGCACGAATGTTAGCAAATTTTTAATTCTATGGCAGGACGGAGGCTCCGATTATGCTTGTTTAAAGCTGATCCACCACAACTGAAGCAACATCAACTATTGGTTTAAAATAAAAAGTTTTGAACACAGATTCAGATGACCAATCCGCAGCCTTCATGATGTCGTGAAGGCTAGCACCCATTGAAAAAGCCTTTGAAGCCATCGCTCCTCTAGCGGAATGAGCCCCAAACAGGTTAACATCAATGCCCGCCTCCTGCATGAGCCAACGTACCCAGCGCGCCAAAGTTGCAGGAGTAACAAGTTTGAAAGGCTTCTGCAAACCAATAAGAAGTTGACCTTGTAAATCATGTCGTAAAGATGCAGTGCTTACCTCATAATCCTTGAGACATTGGACTACACACAATTGAGGATTGTGGGGAAAAGAAGGATAAGAAACATAAGAGGTATTACACTTCGTGCGTTTGGAAAGAACAAAAGTGACACCTTCCGGCGAAAAAGTGCGGCCGGCAAGATCTAAGGCTCGCACATCAGAAACCCGCTTGCAAGAAATCAAACAAAGCAGCATAGTTAACTTTGCAGAAAGTTGTTTACGGGTCAGGAACAAATTGGAGGGCCAAGACGACAGGAATCTCAGAACCACAGACACATCCCATAAGGCAACATACTTGGGACAAGGAGGTTTTACCATCCTAATGCCTTTAAGTAATTTAGAAATCAAGGGATGTTCACCCACAGGCTTGCCATCAATCGGGACATGACCTGCCGAAATGGCTGAACGGAAATTGTTGACAGTTCGATAGGCCAACCCAGAAGAGGCCAGAGAGGCCAAAAAATTACTAATCAGAGGGTGATCCGCTGAAACGGGATCCACTGACCGTTGTGCGCACCAAGCACTCCATCGTTTCCAACTGGACGCATAACGCTTGCGTGTGTTGGGGGCCCAAGCTTCATTGATAAATCGGGTATATTCTCCCGATAGTCCCGGGACTTGCCAGCGTCCCCCGAAATCCTCCAAGCCACCGACCGAAGTTGATCCGATAAAATCAGAGGATGAGGATTGCGCAAAAGATCCAAGAGGAGGTTCCACAGAAGCAGAAGGAGGAGCGGAGTCGAGCAATCATTTCCAGAAGAAGCGGAAACCACGCTTGGGCCCTCCAAAGAGGAGTGACCAGAATGAGCTCCGAAGAGAACAGACGTACCCGGGCAAGAACTCGGGGAATCAACATGAAAGGAGGGAAGGCATAGCACAGGGACGGAGGCCAAGGCTGGAGAAAGACATCCGTCGCCAGGGCCTCCGGATCCAGGCGCCAGCTGAAGAATCTGGGAAGCTGGGCGTTGAGACGAGATGCAAAGAGGTCCAGATGACAGGACCCCAGAGGAGAGTACATTTTCGAAAGACCCGAGGATGTAGCCTCCAATCGCTGAAGTCTCGGAGGTGACGGGAATACCAGTCCGCAATCTGATTGCAAGAACCCGGCAGGTATTCTGCAATAATCGTGATCTTGCGTTGCAGACATAGATGCCAAAAATCCTTCGCAATCTCTGAAAGCAACTTGGACTTGGTCCCCCCAGTTTGTTCACATACCAAACTGCAGAGATGTTGTCCATCCTGAGAAGAATGCAGCAATTTGTTTGCTGAGGGGAGAGGCATCGAATTGCAAAGGAACCCGCAAGAAGTTCCAGGCAATTGATGTGGAGGGACAGTTCCTCCTGCGACCAATGACCCCCCCGTCGACACAGAACCGCAACGGGCTCCCCAACCCCAAAGGCTGGCATCGGACTCTATCACAACATCGAGGGGCCTCCCAAACACCGCCCTGCCGTTCCAGGCTTCCATGTGGTCCAGCCACCACAACATCTCCGAGCGAGCATCCTCCGAGAGAGGAACATGATCCGAGTAACTCAGACCCTTTTGAAGATCTCGAATCTTGAGACGCTGGAGAGCCCGATAGTGCAGAGGACCTGGAAATATGGCCTGAATGGAGGAGGACAGAAGACCCACAATGCGTGCCACGGAACGCAAGGAAACAGTCTGTTTGGCAAGAAGGAGACGCAAGTCCCGCTTGATTGCCCTGATTTTCTGACCGGGTAGAAGGAGTTGACAAGAGACAGAGTCTATTCGAAAGCCCAGGAAATCCGTCGACTGAGATGGAACAAAGTCGGATTTCTGAGGATTCACCAGAAAACCCAAAGATTGTAACAGATCGATTGACCATTGCAAATGTGAACGAAGAAGAAGAGGACATTGCGCCAAAAGAAGGACATCGTCCAAATAAACAATCAGCCGGACTCCGCGAGACCTCAGGGACTCCATCACAGGACGGAGAAGCTTCGTGAAGCACCACGGAGCCGAGGAAAGACCGAAGGGGAGAACTGTGTACTCGTACCAAGTTCCCAACCATTGAAACTGAAGATAGCGACGAGGAGGGGCAACAATTGGCACTGATAGGTGAGCATCTTTGAGATCTAGACGAACCATCCAGTCTCCCTCTTGCAGTAAATCTCGCAGAAGATGAATGCCCTCCATTGTGAAGTGGCGATAGACTACTCCGCCGTTGAATTCCTTCAAGTTGAGGACCAAACGAGACCCCCCCCCTTTTTTCTGAACCAGAAAAACGTTGCTGACGAAACCTTTGGGATGAGGTGTCGTCGGGGCTATGGCCTCTTTTGACAGAAGAGAGGCGATCTCTGCGGAGATAAACTCTTGATCTTGTAGGGAAAAAATGAGAGGACGCGGCCGAAGATGCTGGAGAGGGCGAGAGTAAAACTCGATCTTGAACCCTTGCACCGTTTCCAGCACCCAGGCATCTTTGGAGATCTCTTGCCAATTGTGGAGAAAAAATCGAATTCTGCCCCCCAAAATCACATCTGAGACTAGAATCGAGCTCACCTGAGGCGGAATCTGGACGACCTCCTTGGTTACCGTTGTAACCACCTTTTCCGAAGTTGCCTCTACCCTTTTTGGAAGGATAGAAAGAAGACTTGGTGCTGGGATAAGACTGGTTGCCACGCTGGGACTTGTTGCCTCTCTGCGAGGCCTGGTCAGCTCCACGGCCGGACGAACGTCCCCTTAGTCCGGCCCTGCCAAAAAGTGGACGGAAGGCACGTCGGAGATTGGCTTGGGCCTTGTCCAGCCCACTGAAGGTGGAGACGAACTTCGTCAATTCCTTGAGGAAAGGTGCACCGAAAAGTAAGCCCTGCGCCTGAGGACCAGATTCCGAAGCAGCTAGGTCTGTCAATCTGGGATCAAGTTTCATAAGTATAGAACGGTGACGTTCCGATGAGAGTGTGCAGTTCGCATTCCCAAGAATGCAAATGGCCCGTTGGGACCACCCAACCAACTCGTCCGGGTCAAGTAAAGCATCAGATTCTTTGGCACGGTAGGCCATATACAGGATTTTGGTGAGGGGTCCCAGCAGATCCAAAAGTTTGTCCTGACATGAACGCCAAGAACGATCCAAACCCTTCGTTGGATCCTTTGAATATTTCTTCATGTAAGTTATCATAGTGGGATCCACTTCAGGAGTAAAGGCCAACTTGTTCGAAAGATCAGGACGAGGGCACTCAGAGCGCAAACGCGCTCGAACCTCCTTCTCAAAAGGAGTGCGAATATGATCCTGTATGTAATCAGCGACCTCAGGAGAGGGCAACCAGGAGGAAGAATTCGGATGCACTATGTCCGCCGGATCGAAAGTCAGTACCTGAGGAGTTGCGGGGGCATCCACGTAATGTTCTTTCCTGGATTTCTTGGAAGGAGGCGGTCTCGCCGGTTCAGAAGAGGAGGAGGAAGACGAGGAACCATCATCCGACTTCGAAGAAGGGGAATCACGGGAAGGAGCAGAGCGTTTTTTAGCTCGTGGCGCCGATGACAAAGACTTCGCCAGTTTCACAAAATCCGAACTATGTGGATTCTTAGGCGACTTACCACTGCGCCCAGAGGAAGGAGGCAGCCAGCCTTGTTGGGCAGCATAATCAGATAAATGTTTCTTCAATGGCGCAATCGCCTGAAACAGAGCTTGTCCCATTAGATCATCCATTGAAGCAGAGGGTTCCTCCTCATCATAGTAGCCATATTCATCCTCATCATAATAACCAGCCATAACTGGATATGGATGCAAAAGTGCCCACAATATGAAGGAACGAAGTTCCAAGTATGGAAGGCCAAAGCCAAATTTGGGGGAGTGGAACCCCTAATGCAAGCAAGAATACAAACCTGACCAGCAGTGTATAAGTCAATTGAAAGTGGAGGGAGGGCTTTCACCACAAAACAATATCACCACTCTAGGCAGAGCCTATGCGATAATTTTACAACCCCTGCAATTTCTGTAGTCCAAGAGGGGCGTAATAGGGCTCAAGCGGCTGGCGAAATAGGGCACGGCAAAGTAGAAAGTACAAATTCCTCAAATGCCTCAGGAGAGATTCCAGCGCAACAACGAGCGTCGGCGAAATCAAAACAAACGCTGCCGCGCATGCGCGTGCAGCTGCCAGCCGATAGGAGGGACGCGCGACACACGCGCGTCTCTCCAGCCCCAGGAAACCTCCCGCTCCACACAGAAGAAAGACGCGACACCGCGCGTCTTGCAGAGAGGCGACCCACGCGCTCCCTAAACAAAAGCTGAAGCCGAAAGAAAACAGCCGTGAAGCACCACGGAAAAGAGTGAACCAACGCGCTACCGAGCAGACACAATGCGCCAAGGAACTAACGCAGCAAACAAAGCGCGAGCAATATTACCACTAGAAAATCAATTGTATACAGCAAACACAAGGCATACAATGAACAGTGAGTAACAAAGATAATGCGCTTAACTGGCTGCGAAGCAGCAAAGAAAGAGGAAGTTGTGACCTCTGTGACACTATTTATAATATCTGTGGACTCATGGGTATTGTAGTTTTTGTCTTTACTGTATTCTAATTGGCTGCTGTTGTTTTCTCAGTAAAGAAATAGAGAAAAGCATAATCGGAGCCTCTGTCCTGCCATAGAATTCCAGTTACAATCTTCTCTGCATGCGTTTCATCATCTCAACTTCAATCAATCTACGCTTTCACGCTGCGTACGTTTGCGTGGTGGCCATCTTGGACGGATTTTCTTCGATCGTTTTGGCGTTGCCTAGATACCTGAAAAGATATTCTGTTTGCCGCTTCAATGACATGAACACTGCTTCACGATTCAATACTTATTTATCTATTTGCAGTGGGTTTTACTTATGGTTATCACCACGTGTCTTACGTGAAACGCACACAAAAAAAAGAAATACCTGCAATTCTTATGTGACACGCACACACAACGGTTAATGACAAATATATGCTTGTGTTCGTGCATGGTGATATTTGTCTTATGATTAATATTTTCTCCATTATTGATGTGTCATTGGTGTTTACATTTATTTATCTATAACCTGCAATCATTCTCTTTCTTGAAGTTATAATATGCATGGTTTAAATGGTCAAATGATAAGATATATCACTAATAACTCTTGTGTTTCATTACTATGTACTGCAACTTGTTTGGTAATTAACTTTACATATAGTTTGTGTTATTATAGTGTGATTTATAAAAAAATTGCAACATGAAAAATGTTACCGCAGCACCTTTTTTCTTGTCCAGTCCCGTGGTGCCACACATAAAATGGCAAAAATGGAAGATGGTGTTTGAGAGATCGGCCAGCGTTTGTAGGCCTTCTCTTAGTGCAGAGAGGAAATCCTTGTTATTACTCCATTGTTTGGGCTCAGAGGGACAACATGTGTTTGATCATCTGCCTGATCTATCTCCTGCGGAAGCTTGGGAGTTAAATGATGATGAGATCTGTATTAAAAAACTTGATGAACATTATTTGCATAAGGTTAGTACTATCTTGGAAAGATGTCAATTTGTAAAAAGAACACAAAAAGAGAAAGAAACTGTAGAAGGATAAGTGACTGATTGAGAAAATACACTTCACCCTGCAAGTTCGAAAATCTAACTGATGAGCGCATTCATGATCAGTTTTTGTTTGGATGCAACATGGAAAAAGTGAGGGAGGAACTTTGGTTGCTAGATGAACCAACTTTAGATGAAGTTCTCACCGTAGCTAAAATAATTGAACATTCATTGAAATGTTTTACCGTGATAAAAAAGGATAGTGAAAAAGATGCGAAGGTACAAGTTGTTAAAGAAAAGAATTAAAAGTGGGTTGAAAAAGGTAAATATAAACCTTGCTTTGAGAAAAAGGGCTTAAAGGAAAAGTGGCAGAGCATATATGCTACAGATGTGGTAGAGTTGGTAATCTCGCTAATGATAAAAAAATGTCCTGCACTGACTCAAACATGCCCCAAACGTAAAAGGAAAGGTCATTCTACTATAATGTACAAAAGTAAACCAGAACTGAGGGTCACAAAAGTAGAGGTTTATGAGGGTGACAGTATTGAAAATAATTCGGATGATTTTGAATGTGGGCTAATTGTTATACAGGTTCAAAATGCAACTAGCAAGAAATCTTGTCCCTTTGATAGTATTACTGTTGAAGGGGACACCACTCTTGTCTTATTTGATTCGGGTGGAAAGATCACCATTGTCTCCAATGAATTTTATCTCACGAAATTGAAAGACAAAATCTCACTCTTAAAACCTGACTTCTCTCCGTTAACTTATGGGGGTGAGCCTATCAAGTTACATGGCTATTTCATTGGTCTGATTGAGAACAAACCAGACAGGTTTTTTGTGGAAAATGTAAGTATCGAAGAAGGGAGATAGTATTATTAGTTTGCTCCGCTAGGGTGACTTAGGTGTATTCTTGTTCCTAATTCTGATCCTCCCATCCAGATTAAAAATAAGGTATACTCTGTGATGAAATTTGCAGAGAACAAGTTTCTACATGATCTTAAAAAGGCATTTCCTGGTGTTTTCAAACGAGAGTTGGGATATTTGAAAGGTGATGCTGTACCTGTATGCGGCAAGGTAAGATATGTACCTCTTTCAGTGAGGGATGATATGCAAAAAGAAATCTCAAAACTCAAAAGCTGTGGCATCATTGAAAAAGCTGATGGAACAGAATGGTTGGCTCCAGTAGTCGCTGCCAGGAAACCTAATGGAGACCTATGTCTTTGCATAGACTTGAGACAGCTAAATAAGTGTGTAATTGCAGATAGATATCCACTGCAAAATAACACCTTTGGCACATTTAGGGTTGGCTTAATTTCAGCTGTGTCTGTTTTCCAGCGTGCCATGGACAATGTCCTAAAAGATCAGGTTGGGGTGTGTAGTTATCAGGATGACATCCTCATATTTGGTGATAATGTGGATGAACACGATGCTCGATTGAAGTTGGTTTTAAAGAATTTGTGCGACTGCAAACTTACGATAAAAATGTGCAAATTTAGATCTGATTCTAAAAATTATTCAGGGCACAACATAACCGGTGATAGTGTAAAACCTAAGTGTGATCTAGTTAGTATTATTCAAAATATGAGTTCTCCTACCAGCAAGAGTGAATTGATTAAATTCTTGGGTATGGTAGAATATTACGTAAAATGTGTAAGAAATGTTTATGATTCTACCATAAGCATAAGGTGCCTGTTATGCAATGGAATTGATTTTGAGGTCCATACTGATCACAAACTCTTAGTGGAAATCTTTAAAAAGAAAGGGCTGGATTTTATTTTCAGCAGGATCACCAAATGGGTCATTGGCCTGCAGAAATATAGTTTTTCACTCAAGTATGTTCCGGGTTTGGAAAACGGAGTTGCAGATGTGTTATCACGTCTCATTCCTAGAGAATCTTTGGAGGATGAGGACTTAGATAGAAATAATAAATGGGTGTGTGTGTGGTGGATCATGACATCATCAATGAAAGGTGGTGGAGTGAGGAGTTAGTCATTGACTCTACTCTTAAAGAGGTAATGTGTTTGTTCAAAAGGGTTAGACTAGCATTAAGGAGGGATCCAAACTCACAAGACCCTTTTGGTACTTACGGGATGAATTGTCAGTTGAGAATGGTTTGTTGTTTCAGGGTGCGAGATTGATTTCACCCAGTAGTCTTAGAAAAGAATTAGTGGACTTAGCTCATTCTAACCATGCGGGTCTTACGAAATGATAGGAAAGATTGCGTTTGTCCTATTAGTGGCCCGGCATGGACAAGCTTGTGGAACGTGTAGTGCGAGACTGTGTTCCTTGAACCTTAAGTGATTAATCTAAATGTTCTTGGATGCAACACATGATTGTGAGAATGTGTCCTTCGAATCCTTGGCAGGATATTGCTTTGGATAGTCTAGGATCTGTACATAGAGGTGGTCTACAAATCTATTTATTGGTCATAGTTGACATGTACTCTTGTTGGCCCAAAGTTTTTTTGTCAGTAAGAGATGCTGCACAGGTCTTTTTTTTTTTATATATTTTTTTTTAATTGGAATTTGTGTAGCATTGATAGACAAAAGATACAAAAAAATAAACTTCATGATATATACATATACATTAAATACATGTCTTCAGATATTTCATTCAATAGCTTTTAGGCAATTTATAAAGTGACAAAAGCATTAACTCACTATTACATTAGCTAAATCTTATTTGTCCTCCAATTTGTTACCGGGGCCCAAATCCGTTCTCCCATAGCACGTTTACTGATTCCTTTAGATTCATATAAGCACATTTCAATATTATGTATCCCCAGCAATCTAGTAAGCCACATCTGAAAAGACGGGGGGTTTACATCTTTCCACCCCGCTGAAATCAATATACGAAAAACTGCAACAGAAATAAACAACAAGGCTGCTTCATCTTTCCCCAATTTCAGGTTTGCATCAATACCAGTAATCATCAGTGTCGGGGTTAATAAAATATTAAGACCGGTCAGGCCTTCCCAAAATTTCCCCATCTCTTTTTTAATAAACTCAAGACATTTACAAGAAAATAACATATGCATTAAATCTGCTTGACTCTCATTGCAATGGGGGCATTTATCATTTTCAATCAAACCCCAGGCATATAGTTTCGATGGCGTATGATACAAATTAAAAATTGTTTTATAGTGCTGTGCACGTAAATTAGATGCTCTTAATACCCGTTTATTCATAACCAAGGCTAAGTCTAAATCTACCTCTGGGTCATTTAATTTAGAGGACCAGTTGGTTTCCATCTTTTCCAAATCATCAGGGACAGCCTCCAATAAACAACTGTATACAGTCTTAATCTTCTTTCTGTCCCTTTCTAAAAGCTTAATCATTGGGGATTCCTGAGAGGAATAAGCTCTAGGTCTTAAAGATTGTATGGTTCGGGCTAATTGGCCATAAAGAAGCCAATGACTTCTAGGAATGCCATATCTCCTCTGGAGTACCTCAAATCCCAAGATCTTGCCTTCTTCCATAATATCTCCCAGAGTGGTTATTCCCATTCTGTCCCATATCATAAGATTCCTATCACCTTTTAACTGAAAGAAGATACTAGAGTTGCGTAACAATAAGTGGGGATTAATTCTTGAAACATGGAAAAATTTTAAAACTGTATACCAAGTCTGCCACATGCTTAACAAAATCTTTAATCGAGTGTTTTTATAAAATCTCTGTTCTAATTCCCCCCGAAACAGCCCTAGAGCTCTATCCCCCATAAGCATTCTAAAGATTGGGGTTGGATTATCTTATAGTAAGGGTCCAGTTCTTGTCTCTACTTTTGATTGGACTAAAATATGCATTAGAAGCAAAAGGCATGACCAGTGATATAGCCGTAAATTCGGTAAAGCCATAACCCTCTTTCTTGCGGAAGAGACATAAAATTGGTGGATCGCCTTATCCTACCATATTGCCATATAAATCTTATAAATGTGGACTCCAGACTTTTCAAGATTTTTTCATCAATTAGTAGTGGGATTGCTCTGAATAGGTATAACACACGAGGAAACGCCGGTGTGCGTAACTCAGCGCTTTATAAATGCCCCTATTATTATTATTATTATTATTAACATTAACATTTTGAGAGCATTAAGCCTCCCTATCAGGGAAAGGTGAAGTACATCAATTCTCCTTAATTCTTTATCAATAGGGTTATTTAAGGGGATATAATTCTCTTCAACAATTTTATCCACTGAGGCGTTGATCTTAACTCCAAGATAAGTTGCTGATTCAACAAATCTATAATCAGTCCTAATGATATTTTTAGAACAGATAATCTGGGTTTTTGTATCATTTAGCAGGTATCCTGATTTTGAGCCGAAGACGTTTGCCAACTGAACCAGGATAGGTAATGCCTGCTGTGGATTGGTGGTGATCACAGCTAGGTCATCGGCATACGCCAAGATTTTGTTAGAATACCCATTATATACAACTGATTGAATTCCCGGATTAGTTAAAATCTCCTGAATAAGGGGGTCAATATACAGGGCAAAGAGTATTGGGGAGCAGGGGCAACCTTAACGCGTCCCTCTCTTGATGTTTATTATCTCTGATTTCTCACCATTTACCATCACTCTAGCTTTTGGTCCCACATACATTACCCGAAGGGCTTCAATAATTTTAGGGCCAAAACCTCTACCTCCCAATATATCCCAAAGAAAGCTCCACGTGACACGATCAAAAGCTTTCTCCGCGTCAAGCAGGATCATTGCCATCTCCCCCCCCCCCCGCCACAGCACAAGCATCAAATAAACTAATAGCTCTAATTACATGATCCGTCGTTCCACGACCCGGGACAAAACTGTGCTGCCACGGGGACACAAGATCACCAATGGTCCCACTCAACCGATTAGCTAATATTTTGGAGTATAGTTTAATATCGGAATTTATTAATGTTATGGGTCGATAGGAACCCGGATTACTCGCCGGTTTCCCTTTTTTATGAAAAATTATAATATTCGTTTCTCTCCATGACTGTGGGACCAGACCTGAATAAAAAATCCCATTAAAAAAATCCAGTAATAGAGGAGAAATCTCATCCTCTATTGTTTTAAAGACTTCCAAAGGAATACCATCTGGTCCAGAGGCCTTCCCTGAGGCTAGTCCCCGAAGTGCAGCAAGGACCTCATTCATTGTGATATCCCTATCTAAATCCTCCTTTTATATTCTGTCTAGTTTAGGACCTCTATCAAGAATTTTTTCTCTTTCATTACTTCCAGCTTTTTCGTATTCATACAGCCTTTGATAAAAGTTTTCAAATACTCTGCGCATATCCTTTTCTTCCGTATATTCTATGCCTGCCTCTTCAATGTGAGTGATAGTGAACTTTGCCTTCGCTTGCCTTAGCCGGAGGGCTAAGGCCCTACCTGCCTGTTCCCCATTCTCATATCTCTTAACTCTTGATGATTGGAACTCTCTAATTGTCTTCTGTGTTATTTCTTTCTGTAGGTCAGCTTTCACAACCGTTAAAACTTTTAAGCTCTCTACACAATCTTTTCCCATCTCAATATCTTTTATATGTTGCTCCTCTGCTCTCCCTAATTTCACCATTAAGTTATCAACTTGCTCTCGATCCATTTTCCTAAGTCTTGCAGAGTAACTTATTGTTTCCCCCCTTAGCGCAGCCTTAAATGTATCCCACACTGTATTCCGTGGGTCGCTATATCTACTGATATCAAAGAACTCTGTTACCCATTTTTTGAGGTGATCAGTAAATCTTTTATCCATTAATATTTTTTTTTCAAAAGACCAGGGATTTCTTTTTCTTTTCAAACAGCTCACCTCATATGTTATTATTAGGGGATTATGGTCCGGAATTACCTTTGGAAGTTTCATGATATTAACTTTTGGCCTTTCCTGAGGAGGAGATAAGGGCATAATCCAGTTTTGTGTGTTGCTGGGCTGGATTGGAGAAATATGTGTACCCCGGAAGCTGTGGATGTTTAGATAGCCATATATCCTGTAAACCATGGGAATTCATAAAAGCATCAACTGATCGATAAACCTTAGGTTTCCGCACTGTATATGTTTTTGGGGTACCCCAATCTGCCGAGATATTAAAATTGCGAGTAGCTATTAACGGGGTGGGCCATCCAACTAACTCTGTCTCCAAAAAGTCAAATATCTCAGGGTCATCCTGATTTGATCCATAAATTGCACAGAGTGTGACACCCAGTTCCAGTTCTGCTATTAACCATCTGCCGTTTGCATCCGCCAATACTTTTTTTGCCTTCCCCAGTGAGGTTCGAATCATAATTGCTACTCCTCGAATTGTGGAGGTCTGGGTTGAGCAAGCAACTAGTTCAAAGCCATTGAGAAAGAGCAAGTTACGCTTAGCCCAAGGAAGATGAGTCTCTTGTATACACAAGATGTGAATATTCTCATGTTTTACTAAATAGGCCAATCTCTGTCTCTTTTTCCAATCATTCATACCCCTCACATTTATGGTGCAAATCTTAATGTTTGCCATTTGCTTGGATTAGAGTTCCAGCAAGTAGATCCGTCCTTATTTTAAATAACCACAACCAACGTTTTTGCTTTCCTTTATGCATTTGATCTATAATATCATGAGTTATGCTCCAAACCTTTCCCCTTAATAGCAACCAAACATTTTGTCTTATCCTGCACCATTTTCCATTTTCTACTTTAATCCCTCGACCCCCCCAGCCTCCCCTCCACCTACCCCGTGCTCCCCCATCCTCCCTCCCTTCCAGTGACCCCCCCTCCCTGTTAAGCGAGGCACTCAGTCCTAGCTGAGTGTAGGATGGAATGCAGTGTGAGCTGTGAGGACAAGGTGATGCTAGACATCAAAACATTTCTAATTAGTAGCCCCAGTTGACTCTAGGAATTCTTTTGCTTTAATCTCCGAAGAGAAAAACAAAGTCTTCCCGTTATGAATGATTTTTAGTTGAGCTGTATTAACTAAGTATGCCTGCATATTTAAATCCTGAAATTGTTTAATCATGCCTCTCAGCCGCCAGCGTCTCTCCACTGTAGAGTGGCAAAAGTCTGGTCACACAAAGAACGAGATTCCTTCCACAGTTCGTTTGCCATTAGGTCTTGCTTTGTCAAATATGGCTTGTCTTAGTACAAAGTTCCCAAAGTAGATCAGGATAGCTCTTGGAAATTCTCCTTCCTTAGCGCCTCTCCTTAGTCTTTGTGGTGTACGATGGACTCTTTGAATTTCATTAGGCCAGTTCCAGTCATTTAATTCTGGGAATGCCTGTCCAAATATCTTAATCACATCAGCTCTTATATCGGACCCTTCGGCCCCTTCCGGAATTCCCAGAACTCGTAGGCTGTTCCTGTGTTGTCGATTTTCCATCTCTTCAAGCTTCCATTGAATATCCCCCAATTGCGCATTTTGTAGTTTGGTGTTAGAAACAGCCACTGCCACTTCGGATTCTGCCGCTACTATTCGATCTTCCAAGTTTGCTACCCTGTCATTAGTGTTAGAGCATGCCTTTGACAGTTTCCGCACTACACCTTGCATCTTTTTCATCGCTGAATGAGCTTTTTGATTATCTCTGCGGGTTTCTTCCCGGTGGGCTATGTTTCTTGATGTATTGATTCTAGTAATGATATTTGTGTATGTTCGTTATCCAGATTATCATTATGAGGGTGATCAGAGGGCAGTTCCCAGTTTAACTCCCGACGTGCGGTCTGTAAGTCATTGTTCAGTACTCCGGGTGCTTTCATGGCTGTAGCCGGTTGATCTATCTCAGGATCACTCTCTGAGTCCAAATATGAGGAGCATGCCTCATCTTCTTCCTCGGACCACTCTTGCCCATCTGATGCCGAGAAAAAAGCCTCACTAGAAGCATTTTCTTTACTTTCTTTGCCTTCACCGGCATCATCTGCAGTCTCTATACTGCTAGTAGGCAAGTCTTCATTACTCTTGTCACTCTGGGTCTCTGCGTGATTACTTTTGACCTGTTCTTCATCTTCATCCACTACATTTGCCTCCAGCTTTTCTGAGGTCGCTAACTCTATTTCCGCCTCCTGTGGATCCTTCATTGATACAGGTTCTTTTACTGGTGTTTTTACATTCTCAATCATTTTATCAATTTCATCTGTATTCAATGTTGTTCCTGTATCCTCTGTAATGGAGTCACCACCTTTAATAGTTCCAGCAATCAATACATTTGTGTCATTCCCCTTCCAAGGAGTATTAATATTCGCTGTTGTCACCCCCCGCCCCCTCGATAGGTGTCTCCTCCCGCGCCTTCCTCCGACCCTGGGCAGCCTTGCTCGCGGCGTTCACTTTCGGGGCCATATTATGAGATAATTTCCACCACACGGGGAGGCTGGGCTCCGGCGGGTTGCTCTGTTTCTTTACTTCGTTGATGTGCGAGACACCGCTGGGGCTCCACTGATCGCGGCTAGCACGTCGGAAACTGACCCGCCCTCTGAGCGCGGCTTGTCGTCTCCACCTGGGCTAAAGGTAGGTCCAAACTCCCGCTATCTCCCGTAACAGACGATTTGCGGATCCGCGGCAGGAGAGAGCAGAAAATACCGGCTGCGCTACTAACATTTCTTTAAATACGCTGTTAGGCGTTTACTGCCGCTTACTTTTGTCGATGATGTTTGTACTTTTCTTCAGAGAAATCCGCAGTATTTAGATGTGCTTTTTTTTGCTACATCGCAGGATCACACAATCAGCATCCCGGCCAACTCTCCTGTCCTGGAGCTCTCAACCATGCGTCCTCACTGCTCAGCTGCTTCGGCTGCTACTGAACGGCCGACATCTTGCCTCTCCAAAAGAGAACTCGAGATGCTGCACAGGTCATTACGTGTCTAAAAGAGGTATTTTCCAAGGAAGGTATTCCCGAGTCAATTTTAACCGACAATGGGGTCCAACTGTTTTCAAGAGAAATGGAGGAGTTCTTATCTTCAAGAGGTATAGTTCATAAAACATGCTCTCGCTATCACCCAGAATCAAATGGGATGGTCGAGAGATTCAATAGAGTGTTTAAGGAGGCTATTATCTTAGCTAAGTCATTTTCCCTGGTGTGGAAAAGTGAGATTCTTAAGAAAGTTGGGGAGTACAGGATGACTCCTCAAGGCACCACCAGGAAAACCCCATTTTTACTTTTCCGTGATAGAGCGCCTAATAGCTGTTTAGAACCTTCCTGGGTCAACAAGTATGAATTAGCCAAGGGAAAGGAATGCTTGTGTGATAGTGAAACGAAGGGAAGAGAGAAGAGCCAACAAAAGGAAAAGTTATTTTGATACAATACAAGGAAAGCTGTAAAAAAATTGTGGTGAATGTAGGAGATTAGGTCATGAATAAATGCCCCGGTCTTGTTGGTAGTGCTCTTTCTAAGTTCATCAAGCCTTTAATGGTTATAAACATTTTCAATAATGCAATTAAAACTCAAGACCATCGCATTTGGAATCTTAGCAGAGTTGTGGTTGTGAAGGAAAAACTCAATGGGAGGTTTAAGGTAACTCCAGACAACAACACTGCTCCTCTTGTGAGTCCATTTCTGAAAATGGATAAAAACACCAATTTAATGGGTAATACTCATCGTTCCATCAGGGCTTTCAAACGCCCTTTTATTCTTGATGATTATGCTTAATTTTCTTATTTGTTAATTTCTTTGTATGACAAATACTGTTTGTTAAGGAAGGGAAGTGTGTGTGGTCCTCATCACTCTAGATTGGAACTTTCATGGAACTCTCTGTTGCCATGTTTCCTGCCTTGTTATTCAAGCCCATGTCACAATGGAATGTCAGAGTGCTTTGATGTATTAAGCTGTTTGTACTTGAGGTGGAGTGTCAGTTGACCCTGCTGCCTTGGCTGTTGGATGGGATCTTCTTATAGGAATAAACCTGTAATTAACAGTGTTCCTGTGTCCAGCATGTTACTTCATTAATGCAACACAGACATATTGGCGAACTTACAAGAAAAGGAGGAAAAACCTCACTTTATAATAAGGAAAACTCTTGTGATCTACATATTTCAAAGGCAAGCACAAAACAAATCATTTTGTAAGACAATTCTGGGTTTTTACAATTGATCTCACTTGTAGAAAGGGCACAATGAGGGTTGCAGTAAAGAAAGCAGCTTAAAAAGAATACACGCACAATTTTGGGCTTAGTTCACCAGCCCAAAAAAGTTATAAATAACCATAGTTTTAAAAACAAGCTTTGGAAAAGCCAATAGGTCGACCTTTATCACCCGTTAGCATTTGCTAATGGTTTTTTCTGATGCTGTGCAGCATAGCAAATTGATAAACAAAAAAGAAAATATAATATAAGACAATCAAAGAAGTGATGAAAGACAGAGAAAAAAGGAGTTCCCTAAATCTTAATAATGGGAAAATACACATTCGCCATTCTAAAGGATAGTAAAGAGGATGTGGTTCAGGGGAGGGACAAACCCAAGAAAATGAAACAAAGCCATCATACGAGAAGCAAGGAAATAGGAGTGGCAATAAAGCCAACTAATGGAAGGAATGACTAGAATTGTATGTTTTCATCGGAAACTTGCGGAGAGAAGGCTGCATTACGATTCCACCAAGCTACTCTGTGGCAGCTACTCAATAAGCCACATCATAAGGGATATAGGAGATAAGGGTATTGACTCTCGCACCTGGCACACATAGCACGCATATTTATAGCTGCGTCAAAGCAGCTCTTAGTCAATCAATCACTATTTGCATAATGCTGCTGATCATCTGTGAGGGTATCCAGGTGCTAGGTAGCACGGCTCAGTCTAAAAGCCAGGTCTTGAGTCTCTTCCTTAATTCTCCCAGCAAGAATGCTGTCCAGAGATGAAGCGCTGTGGTTTCAGTGGATGCACCGTATCGGTACGAGGGTGGCGGAGCAAAGGTCTCTGGATGTTTGGTGGAAATTTAGCGGTGGTTGATGTATGCTGGTCCTAAGTTGTGTCGGGTTTTATAGGTGTTTGTCAATATCTTGAATTGGCATCCTTTCCGGTCAAAGAGCCAGTGGAGGTTCTTAAGGTATGGGGTGATGTGGGTCTATTTGGGCAGGTTAAGGATGAGTCTGGCCGCTAAGTTCTGTGTCATCTGTTTTCTCTTCATGAGTTCAGTGGAGTTTCCTGTGTACGATGAGTTGCCATAGTCCAGCTGGTTTGCAATTAGGGCTTGTGTGACGAGTTCCCTCGTGCAGATGGGGAGCCATTTGAAGATTCTTCAGAGGATGGAGCATGTGGAGGGTGTGGAAACAGGCGGAGGTGACTGCATTGATCTGTAACTTCATAGTGAACCTGGTGCCCAGGATGATACAGATCTTGCAGTCATGGTCCGGCTGTGTGGGACCGAGTTCAGCAGGACACCAGGTGTTGTTCTAAGGGGAGGCGTTGTTGCCAAAGATCAGCACTTCAGTCTTGTCAGTGTTGAGATTCAAATATTTGGTCTTCATCCAGTCAGCGACATTCTTCATGCAGCTGTGGAACTTGGTTTTCATGGTGGGGGCGTCTGCTGAGAGCTACAGGATGAGCTCTCATCCTGTAGCTACATGCATGAGCATGTTGAGGTTGTGCGTTCTGATGATGTCGGCTAAAGGTGTCATGTAGATGTTAAAGAGGGTGGGGCTGACGGGCGAACCTTGAGAAAAGCTGCAGATGGTGATGTTGTGTTCTGAGGCAAAGGGAGGTAGGCGAATTCTCTGAGTCCGCCCTGTGATGAACAATGTGGTCCATCTGAGGGTGTGTTCCTGGATCCCGATGTGGTGCAGTCTCTTGATGAGTGTGTCATTGAAAACTGTGTCAAAGGCTGCGGAGAGTTCGAGGAGGATCAGGGCAGTTGATTCTCTTCTGTTAAGTAGAGTGCAGAGGTCATCAGTGGAGGCCGCGATCAGGGCAGTCTCAGTGCTGTGGTTAGCACAGAAACTGGATTGGGAGGTGTTGAGCAGGTTGTTTCTCTTCAGGTTTTTGGTTAGCTGCTGGTTGATGATTTTTTTGAGGGCTTTGGGGGAAAGGGAGCAGCAATATGAGGCAGTAGTTCTGGAGTTCACTGGGGTCAGCGGAGGAGATCTTGAGGAGAGGTCTGCAATAGTTACAGTAGAATGTTTTTCAACTGTTCTTCAAACTCTGTGCAGGAGGGCAAACCCCGCACAGCAGTGAAGTCATTTAATTTTTACATGTCCATACAGCAACCTGTAGTTGTATAGCGGGCTGCTGAAGGCTAGATCTGTTTTTTTTACTTCCTTCATCAGAAGATCATTCTAGAAAAGATAAAAAAATAACTTGACTGCGTTAGACCTGGCATATTTTGGCATGGTTACCCCTGTCTTTTTCCCTCAGACCTCCTGTTTTTGACTGCGTGCTGATTTCATTTTTGCAGGTTTTAGAACTCTGGGCACTTTGCCACTGCTGACCAGTGCTAAAGTGCAAGTGTTCCCTGCCTAAAATGTAATGATATTTGGTTCCTCCATGATTGGCATATTGAATGTACTAGTAACTCCCTAGTACAGTGCACCATGTGTGTCCAGTGCCTGTAAATCTCATGCTACTAGTGGGCCTGCAGCACTGATGGTGCCACCTATATGAGTAGCCCTGCTAACATGTCTCAGGACTGCTACTATAGTGCATGTGTGTGCACTTTTAAACTGCCATTTTGACTTTGAAAGTGCATCCAAACCTTTCCTTTTATACATATAATGCACCCCTAAAGTAGGCCCAAGGCAGCCCCATGGGCAGGGTGCAGTATATTTAAAAGGTAAGACATGTACTGTTGTGTTGTACTTGTCCTGGTAGTGAAATAGTGCTAACTTAGTTGTCCACTACAGCAAAGCATATCTCTCCCACAGGTTAGCATTGGAGATGCCTGGTAACTTCTTACAAGTGTTTTTGGCAATTGGGACCTGATAGAAAATTGGAGTGTGGTTTTTTGGACTCAGAATTTAAAACACACCTTTTAGTAAAGTTGTTTTTTAATTGCAGGTCTGAAAATATCATTTTTAAAATGTTGGCATTTTCTTACTTTAACCATGCGGTGCCTCTACTGTCTCTGAAAGCACATCTGGGTCAGGGTGACAGTTGAGCTGCTTCTGCATTCACTCTAGCCAGTCACACAAAGTGAGCTGAGGTGTGCCCTACATATAATGATGGCCCATCACCAGGTTGATGGGCCTTCATGAGCTAGAGTGATGGGAGGAGTTGACACTGACACCTGAATAGGACATGCGCCTCTCCCACACAATGAAGTGTCCACCTCCCTGTAGTGTGTCTGGAGCCAAGGCAGTGAAAGGCAGGGTTTTGTGCACTACAAAGACTTTTCTTTGAAGTTTGCCTACTTCAAAGGCTGAATAGATATAAGTACTGGACCTGTGCCATCATCTACTTAGAACACTTCTGGTTTGATGACATTCTGTCAGGAAGAGGAGTTGGATAGATTTCAGGAGGGACTGCCACTTTGCTGTTTGCTTCACTAAGCTGGCCAGCTGCTTGCCGCTTCTGTCCTGGAAGTGAAAAGACTGTACTTTGCTTTCTACATCCTGTTTCCAAGGTTCTCCAAGGGCTTGAGTTGACCTTGCCTCCTGTAAAGAAGTCCCAGGGCCCTCAAATACTTCACCTGCAACCCTGGGCACCTCTGCTGAGGAGTCCTAAATGGTGCCAATTCCAGTTCCTAGGCCCATGAAAATGAGTTTTGAGTGCTTCTAAGAAGAAACCAAGGCATTAATGCAGATCGACTTCGGAACCTGCATCCATGTGCTACCCTGATAAAATGCCGCTCCCTGCACCGGATGTCCCGTTCAATGCACCAATCATGACTTGCACCGCAAACTCCGATGACTCTGCAGTGCCTCTGTAGCTCCACCATTGCACAAGTCTCAAGCACCGCATGACTGAAGTCCATGTCGCACTGCTCTCTCTAACTCTGACAACTGTGGCCATGTCTGACATCGAAGCGGCGGAAACAGAAGCCTCACAACTTGACCCTCGACACCTCATTGATTCTGCTCCACAATAAGGAAATGGGCTACAACAACTGCAACATCGCCGTCTGGTGTGTGTTCTTCCTGACTGATAGCACTCCTCTTTCATATGTGTCCATTTTGAGTATGAGTACTATCAACACTTGAGGATTACCTTCTGTGCATAAGAGTCTCCCTATGAGTGATTTGCAGTGTTATCCTGCTAAGTGACTATGCCTCTTCCATTCAGTTCAACTGCTGTGCCCCTCTTGTGTGCATGTCTTCTTGATCGACTGTCTGTTTTCTAAACGAAATGTGCGTGTGTCTGTGTCTCTCCATGCATGAGCATCTCCTGTGCTATGAACATGTGGCCATTTTTTCAGGGATCTTTAGTTTGAGTTCCGTTTTTTATTAAAGTGGAATGAATCCCTCCTGCAAGTGTCTCTCACAAGTGAGTTGTGCCGACTTGTTAGAACGGTTCCCCTGAAAAAGTCAATCAACCAATCGGTATTTATAAAGCGCAGCTTATCATCCATGAGGGTATTCAGGCGCTGTGCTGTGGGTATCAGTTGAAGAGCCAGGTTTTGATTCCCTTCCTGAAGTGAGATAGTAATGGTGAAATACAGAGGTGAAGGTTCCAGGATTTGGCAGCAAAGTGGGAGAAGGAGCATCCTCCTGTGTGCAGAGTTGGATGCGAGGTATGTGTGCGAGGGCGAGGTGAGTAGAGCGGAGTCAGGTAGAAGTTCAGGAGTGGTTCATGTAGGCAGGTCCTAGGCCATGGAGGGCTTGTAGACGTGGGTCAGTAGCTTGAATTAACATCTTTTCTGGATGGGGAGTCAGTGGAGGTCTTTGAGGTGTTGGGTGATGTGGGTCTGCTTGGGCAGATGGAGGATAAGTCTAGCTGCTGTGTTTTGGATCATCTGGAGTCTTCTCATGAGATCGGTGGTGGTTCCTGAGTAGAGTGCATTGCCGTAGTCTAGCGGCCTTGTGAAAAGTAGGCCTGGGTGGCTTCGAAAAGTGACCCAAAAAATCTGATGTGATACGTTGAGTTCCACAAGCAGAAGAGTGTGTTACGTCGTGCAGTTTGCACAGATGTTTTGCACCAGGTGTTTGTCCTGCACTGTAAAATCAGTGTGAATGACACCCTGTGAATCTACTCGAGCTTCTTTCTGTCACATGATTAGATGTTCTACTCGAGGGGCAGCTTTCTCAATGCGAATGGAAGGTTACTCAGCACGAGCAGTAGAGACCATCTGTGACCGCTCACATTGAGACTTGGTGCAGACAAACCAGAAGAGTCAACATGGCACACATCCCTGTGTGCCATGTCCATAGACAAAGCATGAGATATAGGTAGGACATCCCCTAGCAGGCCGTAGCCCTAAGGCAGGGTGTACTATAACTCCTGTGAGGGCATATCTGCATGAGCAGATATGCCCCTCCAATATCCTTGTCAATCCTGGATATTGTATGAGGCCAGGGAAGCAATAATCAGTACATGGGTTGGACACTCGTCATTACGAGTTCCCCAGATCTTCACTGAAATATGTGATATTTGGTACCAAACACCTCAGCATAATAAAACTGCACTAATTCCAGTGTCAAATGTATTACAAAATGCACATAGAGAACCCCTTAGAGAGGTCCCCTGAAACCTACCAATCCTCAGTGTGGTCACCGACTGGCTTGAGCCAGCCGGCTACTACCAGACCATGTTCTGACCACATGGGGAGAGTGCCTGCGTACTCTGAGGCCCAGAACAATGCCCTTCCTGGGTGGAGGTGTTCACACCTCCCCCTGGCCAAGAAGAACCATCTGTAGTGGGGAGTTTCAAAGGCCTTGCTGCCTTCGTAATGCAACTCCAGTCTCTTCTGTTAGAGGAAGCACGCCCCCTTCCTGTCCTCACCAGCTTTTTTGGTGGAAGGACAGGCGGGAAAACATAGAAAGAATAGGAGGTGTGCCCTCCTCTGCCAACTTCACCCCTCAGATGATGGAGGTGAGGTAAAATACACTTTTTTGTGCTCATCATTTTGAAGATTGTGGTAGTCCTCCAATCAGGATCAGGAATATGCCCACTCCTCACGCGGGGTGAGCATTTAGAGGGTGTAGTCACCCTTAAGGTAAGTAGCCCATTGGCTACTACCTGGCTCTCCCTTTAAACACCCCTAATCGTAGTATTTAGGTGGCCCCCTGAGCCCTGAATTTGAGCTTCTAATGACCTAACAAGAGCCGGACACTACCAAGTCTAAGTGACTTCCAGAACCCTGGGAGGACTGACTGCCTGCAACAAAGATCAGGACCTGTTTACCAAGTAGCCATCTTCAAAGTAAAGACTCTGTGACCTGAAGAACCAAGTAGCCTGCCCCTGATTCCATTTCTGCACCCAACTCCTCCAGCCTGAGACCAAGTGGTCCACCAGTTCCAGCAAGGTTCCCCAGTTCTGCAGACCCCGAGTCCACCATGATCCAACCTCTCCTGGACTCCTTGACATTGCCTGCAGCCTCTTCACGGAGACACCCTCAACAGAGACATGCTCCGGTAAGTCGTTTGCGACACCAAAAGGCACCCCTGTATCTGCCCGCCCTGGGCTTGGTGAAGAGCACCAAAGGTGTTCCCACCTCCCAGAGCATTGTAATTTACTTCTGCAGCTACTGGTTTCCTTCAACCGGCCTCCTGGCCTGAGCCTGCATCCCTTGTTCGATTTGACCATTCTCCATTGCCTTGGGAAGCCGATGCTTTATGGGTGCCATGTACCTGTATTAGTTCTGCTCTGGGCCCAACCAGTACTTGCTTCTACCCCTAGAGACTGGCCCCCCAAGCTGCTGCTACTTACCTGAAATCAGCCTCTGTCTGATTGCCCATACCCGTATTGATTTGTATTGGGTGCCCAAACTCAAACTTGCATCCTGCACCAGGCCGTACCTGTGGAGCTGGTGGTGCACTGCTGGTGCTGAATTGAAGCTTGCGCAATACAATAACTTACGTAGACTTGTCTTCTAAATCTGTGTTATCTCTATGAATGCTGAATGTTTTCTTCCTCTCATAGGTTAACATTGCAAAGTCTGAAAATGGCACTGTGTGCATTTTTGTAATTGAAAAGTATTTTTTTACTGAAAACCGTATTTACCTATGACGAAGTTCTGTGGTTCTGCAAAATAAACATAACCAAGTATTATTTTTATAAATTGATCTCAGATTTATTCATTAAGTGTGTCTCTCTTTTTTTGCCACTGTGTTCACCACAAATGTAATAAAACGAGGAACTCTTGCATTTCATCTTGAAGTATATGTTTATTTACACCCACCAGAGGACATCATCAACAACAGTTTAGATCTCCGTCATTCTGACCTTCCAGGTCCCCCAACGCACTTGTGATGTACATAACATTCTCAACAGTACATCACCCATTAAAGGGGAAGTTACAACACATCTTCCCTTTCATAATATTGACACAAAGAAGAAAAAGAAGCAGTAAGTAAAAGAACAAAGGTATGGAAATACATCTTAAATTTGGTGACAGCAATGAAACCATAAGAGAAACTAAATATAACTATAAAATACAATCATGAAAGTAAACATCACTCTAAAATGGAATCATGAAGATATGATGGTGATCTCCTTACTCTTTTATCACAATACAGCAGTTCAGGCTGGCCCCCAACATTACTGCGATGAAAATGTTTCAGCTGAGGCCCAACATTACCATCCTTCCTGTGACATTTTGACAAGCGAGACATGCTCCAGACATCACCACCAGTCAGCATCAAAACATTTCTCATCACCTTGATAATGCATTTAGGCCCAAAATATGTTGTCTCACCTTTGGGAGACCACACATCTTTTTTAACAAACACAAAATCACCTACCTTCCATTCACACTTGTGCACACCCTTTTTAGTATTAAACCTTTGTTTATACTTCTCTTGATATTGCATCACTCTCCAATCAACTACCCTATTGTTCCTATCTTTAATACTCAACCACACTGGGTTGGGTTTTGAGCCAGATGCTCTGCCTTTGAGTTTCTTAAACGGCGAGCAACCAGTGACACTATTAGGTGTGTTCCTATGCGCCCACAATTTCTCCCATAACATACACTTCAAAGGAAATCTAGTTTCAATAGCAGTCAGCACACAAGCCCATTCATGCTTTCAACTAAACCATTAGCTTGTGGTACATAAAGAGCTGTGCGTTGATGGGTAAAAGAAAGGTCCTTTAAAAAATCCACCATCTCCTGTGAAGTGAATTGGACTCCATAATCAGTGACCAGGACGTCTGGTATACCATCACAAGCTAATGCATCTTTCAGAAATTCAATGATGTTCTTGGTAACAACAGAGGTCATGCAACAAGCTGAGACCCATTTTTAAATATAATCAACAAGGACAACCACAAATCTCTCATTGGGAGACAAAATATTGAACGCTCCAACAATATCCACGGCCAACTTAGACCAAGGGCGCTCAGGTAACGCAACAGGTGAAAGCGATTCTGCACTGACTTTTCCAGACTTATCATTACTTGCACAAAAAGTACACTCTCTAACTGCCTCGTCTACTTGACGATCAACTTCAGGCCACCAATAGCATTCTCTTACTCTGGCTTTAGTTAAACAGCACCCAAGGTGGCCTTCATGTGCCAGGTTGACAATTTTCTCAGGCACACTGCAAGAAGGAACTAATCTTTCACCACAAAAAAGGTCCACATCAAAATGTTCAATTCATCGCGTACATTCCAAAACCCTTTCGCACACTGGGGAACATCAATAAGAGCGGGCCAACCACTGACCGCAATTTCCATCACTGACTTTCTAGAGTTGTCACTCTCGAAACTAGCTTCCCATTCAGCTTGTTAAGTGCTGGATCCTTAACCCAAGATATAGACCAATCAGAACTTGTTGGAACAAGTTTGTCTAAAGGCGTTCTGGATAAATAATCAGCAGAAAAAATGTTTAGTCCAGGTAGGTACTCCAAAGTGAAATTATATTTCCAGAGTCCCTCAAACCATGTTTTAATCCTTGGAGTTGTTCTCTCAACAATCCTACAAGCATGCCTGTGGGCCAGAGGTTAATGATCTGTTCTGACTAGGAAAGGTAAAACCCACAGATAGAACTTGAAGTGGTTGATTGCCCATGAACATGATAACACCTCACGCTCTATTACAGAGTAACGCTCTTCAGACCCTTTTAATGATCGCTAGGCAAAATGTATGACTTTTTCATTACAATCAACAATCTGAGATAGAACTGCACCCAAACCCCACACATTCAGATAGACCAAAACAGATTTGACTTGATCTTTGTTTGATGGAGCTTGTGCCTGTAATATTGCTTCAGTAAGATTAATTTTTGGGCTGATGCCTTCGTTAGAAATGGAACGTCCCAGGTAAGATACAGATATAACCCTGAATTTACATTTTCACTTTTTAAAGTGAGTCCACGTTCTTGTAGTCTGGATTGTACTTTATTCAGTACTTCTTCATGGGCAGTTTTGTCCTCTCCATAAACAAGCATATCGTCCTGGAAGAAAAAGACAGAATTTATACCTGCTAAGACCTCTTTCATCAACCTCTGGAAACAAGCAGAAGCGCTCGCCAAACCAGACTGCATTCTAATGAATATATAGGCACCCCGAGGTGTAACAAATGATGTTGAGGCTCTTGACTCCTCATGTAGCATGACCTGATGGTATGCTGATGAAAAATCCATCACACTGAAAACACATGCACCACTCAATTTTGCCAGGGCCTAATTTATATTAGGTAATGGTCGTCTGTCGACTTAGATACAATTGTTTAAACTCCTCTATGACACCCATGTGAAGTAACCTGTTGATTTCTTCCTGAAGAGGTATCACCAAGAGGTTCGGCACCTTCCTTACTTTGTGCACAACGAGTTTTGCTATTGCTTTTAAAAATAAAGTGTGCTTAAATCCACTGAGAAGACCAAGTTTATCAGCGGAAAGTTCTGGATATTTTTCAATGATGTCCTTGTCCTCACTTTGATGTGTGACCAGCATTGCTTGATCAGGTGCATTGCGATTTAAAATGATCTAGGATCTCCTTGGTGTGGCCAACCTAAAAGAATAACACCTCTTCTGGCAACATCCAGATTTCCCACAGTTTGTCTCCCTTTAAATTGGTTAGTCTGAATAGAGTATCCAATCAGATTAATGATCTGCCCACCATAGCCTACAGGAATGATATTAATATGAGTAACTATATGGTTTTGAAAGCATATATACTTAATCCTCTCAAAAGGAGCACGTATCAAATTGAAATTGACAGATTGATGTTTGTTTTTCTTGTCGCATTTGTTCTCTTTTGTCTCACTTTTATTGATAGTTCCAGTAATACTCAATAACAAAACATAGGATTACTGGTTTCCTATTATCTTTTCTTTCACTTTAAATTAACAGAAGCATTATTTTCTTTCTGGTCCTGAAGAAAGCCTGGATACTTATTTAGATCACTTAGGCTAAAACCTGTCGACCGTTTTTTTAAACCTAGCAGTTTATATCCATACTGCTTATTGCACTGCTTTTTAACCCTACCTGTGTGAGCAAGTGAATAAAGGTTACTTTTTGCCCGCACTAGGTAGTTTTGATCTTACTGCTTTAATTTACTTTTCTACTCAGTTGTTCTGCACCCTCATTACACCAGAAAATTCACATATGGGATTTTAGCATCCTTAACAGTCTACCACTATACTAAAAACATCCCAGAGCTCCTGCTTCACATTGAAGTAGTTGTAATCCTGAGTGGGGCCAGGATTTCCCACTGGGAGGAGAAAACCCATATGCTGAAGCATGCCACCTATGGTGGGTGAGGATATTTGTCCTACAAGGGATCTCTCCCCTGTGGAAATTTTGTGAGACACCAGTCCGGCATTTATTCATCTGTCTTCGTGCGAGTATAGACCCAAGTTTTTTTGTGTGTTATAATTGTATTTGAAAAGGGGATATTTTCCTTGCAGGTCTCTAAACTTTTTTCCTTTGGACCCTCTCCTCTTGTTATTTGTGTTATTACTTGACTATCTTGGCCAGTTAACTGAAAGTTTACATTATTTTCACCAACAGGTCCGGGATTCCCTGCCTCCTACACCAGAGGGACCAGGCCATAACATTCAGCCTGGAGATTTTATTTTGATTAAGAACTTCCAGCAGAATAAAAGTTCGGTGGAAGGGGCCATAGAAAGTTGTTTTAGCAACACAGACCAAGTTGCTGGTCGTAAGAACTGGATCCATGCGACCCACTGTAGCAGGGTCCCTCTGCCTTTGCCCTGTGATTAGTGGGTGAATGACGGCATCGGGGACTCCGAGACTGAGCAGGTGCCTCTGGTTGTCCCGCTCAGGGATGCCCAGCTAATTTAGACTCAAACAGATAAGGAGAATGAAAATGTGCTGAATGCAGCGGTTCCTCCAGAAATACGAGCTATCAGCGAGCCATTGTTTATTGATCCTACAGTGCCAGGGGCAACCAGGTACAAATTTGTACCTCGTTGAGGGAACTTGCCTCCAACGAAAAAAGAGCTTAGGGATGGACTGTGTAAAATAGGTCATACTGAGTTGTGGTACCAAATAAATGAGCTGAAATTGGTGTAGCATGATTATTTATGTTAGTTTAGTTGTTTGGACATTAGATAGGGAAGGCTCAAGTATACCCTGAAGGTATACCATCAAGATCGATGTGGGATACAAGCTTAGGACAGAGCAAGCTCCACCACCAGTGCTCAAGAGCGCCAGCGTACTGATGGACAATAGGAGCCTGTACCAGTGAGGCTCTGACGGACATAGGGAACTTGCATATTTCCTTGTATTTTGCCCCTATTTCATCATTTGTTATGCATCACTTTGGTAGAATGGTTGCTGAGGAAGAGCAGCCATTGCTTCCTGTTACCCAGCACAATGCAGTGTGGACCCGTAAACAAAAGTTAACATTTATTGCCCTTGTGATTTTGCTATTAATCATGTTATGTGAAGTATCATGGGTTTTGGAAAGTGATCAAAGTGTACCTTTATATAGTAAGGATAAGGTTGTTCCTCAAGTCTGAAAAAAAAGACAGCCCGAGCAATGTGTTTCTAGATACACATAAGAGGTTCTTTAGAGAAGGGACTGCTTGTTACCCCTCTCAATCTGTCAATAGTCTATGGACAGCATATCCATTATCAATTGTCAATTATACCTATACTTGGCTCCTTGACTTCATAGAAGTGCAAGGAGTTTTTGGGATTGGATATCCAGGTACTTCTCTATATCATAGAAAGCCACAAGGCATGGGTTATCCGGGGTGTGACAACAACACTTGTGGGTTACCAGCATAAGGAATTGACAGTTTCCTGAGAAGCTGGTTATCACCCTGCTTGTTGCCCAATTATCAATTTTACTGACACTATATTGTATGTCAATTGTTCAGGGACAGTATTGCGTAATGACGCATACTCTTTGGTAAATCCAAATGACCCCAGTACCTTAGGGAGGATTTCCAGGTATTGTGCAGTAGATTGTGATAGATCGGTGTATACTCATTCATTCATTCATAATCTTTATTTCGGTGCATTTAGTACCATAAAAGATACATAAAATACATGTACATGTACATTAAAACATTATACATTAAAACATGATTGACATGATTGGGAGTGGCAAACGAGGTAAAGTGCAATTCAGTAAAGATCCCGGAAGACAGTTTCGGGGGCGATTATCATTACATTTAAAACCTCATTAAATACTTAAAATTGTAAAAAGGCATATGTATAAAATAGGAATTTATAAAATTCAAGGATATATCCACAACGGTCCAACGCTAATAATAATTAAAAATGGTATTATAAATATTCTACCAATTCAGTGTAACAATATGACATGGAGCAATTTATGAATTTTAAAGCAGAGAATTTCTACTAAAGTTTTAAACCGAATTGAACTCTAATGAAATTTGTGGCGAACTAAAATCTGCTGATGCCAAAGACAGTAACATGGCTGGTATCAGTTTTTAAAATTCTTCCAGCCTCTTTGTATGATCTTGTACCTATATTTAGGCAGAGAGGTCTGAACCATCATTTTCTGGGTGCAGCGTAGGCCAAGCAAAAGAACAAAATATGAAATTCATCTTCCTTACCCTGGCCCGGGCATGAAGTGCATTGATCAATACTATTATGAGACCACCTTAATACACTAACATTTGTCCTCAGGATACCATATCTATATTTCATTTAAAGTGTCTTGGCAAGAGGTGGGTAAACCTCATCAAGAAAGCATTCATAATGTGCTGTGCCTTTGAACATGAGGAAATTATTCGTTAGCGATCGGTACACTCTTCCATTCAACACATTGTGATTCAAATATGCCCAGAATGATAATTTTAGAATTTTCTTCGAGGTTCGAGATAATGAAGATGGATCATCCCAGAAATGTACTAGACCAATTTTTGTTAACCAAGATCTGACATGTTTGAGCCATAAAACTTTGTTACAGCAATCCAGTTCCATTATTTCTTTCAGACCGTCCATATAATTTATCAGCTATGGGATCGACCAAAGTCTGACCTGAAACATCAAGGGTCTCAAAATGCATGGTGGTCAGTACATTTCATATTAAGATCTAAAATAAGTGGTACTAGTGTCGTACTGACCGGTAGTCTTAGCAATGCTCTGTAAAATGTGTTTTCACCAGTTGCAAAAGATTTCTTACACATGGATCCCCATAGTTCAGCTCCATATAATGCAGCCGATTGAGCGTTAAACTTAAAAATCTCCAAAGCTGGTAAAACTGCTTTGTTTAGGCTATTTCCATGTCTTTTCATAACGAGTAACATGTTTTGTGTAAGAGTTATTTTACTTTTTTCTATCTGGGTTTTCCATAGTAAATTAGAGTCCAAGGAAGCACCCAGATAGTTAAGATTCTGTACATGTTCTAATTTATGACTGTTTAAAGTCAGATTCTCCTTGAAATTTCTATGGGGGTTTATAGCCATATATTTTGTTTTCTTAACATTAATCTCAAGGCCATTTGTGTTGCAGCATGTCTGGAATGTATGTAGTAGGTTCTGTAGGCCCCTGGGTGTTTGGGATATAAGTATAGTATTGTCAGCGTAAAGGAGGGCTGGGACCCTTTCACCCCCCAATTTTGGAGAATCATTACTACAATCCTCCATGCAGGATGGAATGTTGTTGACAAACAAGGAAAACAATGTCGGAGCCAACACACATCCTTGACGAACCCCTCTCTTTATCGGTATTTGTCTTGTTAGCTCCCCTCCTGGGCCCCACCTCACCTTTACGTAATTGTTTTCATGTAGTTTTACAATCTGCTCTAAAAGGTTGGCTGGTAGCCCTTGGTGTCTAAGTGTCTCCCATAACAATTTTCGGGGGATTAAATCAAACACAGCCCGAAGATCTACAAAGGCTACATACAGGTGACCCTTTCTCAAGGTGACATACTTCCAACACAGGCAGCAAAACCTTAGGACCTGATCAATGGTACATATTTTAGCTCTGAACCCTGCTTGAAACTTTGTAAGCACCGCTTTTTTCTCCATCCAGGTATTTATGCGATTTAAATTATGCCTTGCATAGATTTTCTGTAAGATGTCAATGAAACTAATAGGGCGATAGTTTGCAGTATCATTCCTATCGCCCTTTTTAAAAATTGTAATGATTTCCTCACCCCTCCATGTCTCTGGGAGATCTGCCCCCGCAACTACAGCATTACATAAGCAGTTAATATAGGGGCCCCGGATACTAGTTTCATGTTTATATAAATCACCTGGAATTTTGTCTAGTCCCGGGGCCTTCCCATTTTTAACTGAATTGATAGCTGATTCGGTTTCCTGCAAGTCAAAATCTAGTTTATCCTCGCTTGGGATCAACAATATATTGGCCTCAGGAAAAGCCTGATCCCCTCAGGGACATCATATAACTTGGTAAAGTGCTCGATCCAGGTAGCCTCATCAAGAAAGACCTCCTGGGATCCTTTTTCTTTTTTATTTCCTTTGGCCACTATTTCCCAGACCGACGTTTGATTCCTGTTTTTAGCAGCAATTAAGATACTAGACCAGATCTCTTCATCCCAAGATGCCTTCACCTTTTTTTGGATTATTCTATATTTAGTCCTAGCCTCTTTGACTATCAACATATTGTTGTTTTTTTTGCGTGGACTAAATCGGCCTTTGCACTACGACATTCCCTGTTATACCAGGATTTCCCTACCAACTGAGGGTTGCTAACTCCACCAGTCTTTGTTGTGTTTTTTGTTACCAACGGGATAAGTTCTTTAAAAAACCTCATATGTAAATCTAGGAATGTTTTTTTCCCATCTTGGGAGAGATCATATGAGTCGAAGGTTTTGGCAAAGGTACTATAAATATTTGCCAACAAGTCATCATGCTACAACATGTACGCCCATTTAACTGAGCGGCGATTGTTGCTGACTATAATGTCATCTGGGCTAGTATAAGTTATTCTTTCACTCTCGCTCATGCTGTACACTAAGCTGCTGTGGAAAAGAAGTTCAATCAGACGATGGTCGCTTTCTGTTCTAGGTCTAATCTCTATATCTACAGCAAACATCCAAATACCCAACGATAAAATAAGGTAATCAATTTTGCTCTGGCACTTACTTCTAAAAAAGGTTGAGGCCTTTGGGCTGTCGGATGGTAAGCGTCCATTGCATGCCCTCAAACCATGACCGGCCCTTACCCTTGTGATTTGGAGAGCTAGAGTGGTACCTGGGACTGTCCCGCTGCTACTCATTGTGGGTATCTTAAAAGCACTATCTTCTTCATCTAATAATTTTCCAAACCCTGCAATGGGTTAATAATTACAGTTCAGGTCACCACCTAATACTATACTTTTTCCAGGATCTAATGCATTTAGAAGTGAGTCCAATTTTTCTATTATTAGTGACTCCCAGTATGATGGGCATGGTCTATTGTAAACATTGTATAGGTGTAGAACCCTTTTATCTTTGGTGACAATTTTAATCCCAAGGATGTCTTGTGAGTCAATACATAATTGACTGACACTAATATTAAGGGTCACTTTTACCCACATTATAAGGCCACCATAGGGCCTTCCTCTCACAGATGGAACTGCATTTATTTGAAAGGTTTTATAGCCTACCCTATGTAGGGTCTTTGTAGCCCAGGTCTCCTGGAGGGTACAAATGTCACTCGTATCAAAGTATTTGTTCCATTCAGGGTCACTAACATTTATACACAAGCCCGCTATGTTCCAGGATATCAGTTTAAGGTCAGAAATGTAATTATGACCCATTGCACTGGATGGTGCATCTCTTGGCATATTTTCAATCCCATTAACTCCCTAATCAGTACATTCTCACATATTGAACTTACTCTAGGGATAGAAAATACAGTTTTACAAACATGTAGTTCTGTTCCTTCCACCAGTTCCTCACCGTGAGTAACATTCCCCTCTAGATTACACTCTGCAGGTGCCTCCTGCGTTTCTGTAGCTTTCTTATTCATCATTTGTGGTCAATCAACCGCCTCCAGGGAAGTTAATTCTTGAAAACTATTCAAGGTTTCAGGGAATGAGAAAATACCAAGGTTATGAGTTGGTCTTGTTACAACAGGTTTATAGAAGTATCCTAACGGTAGAGCGTGAATACTAGAATTTTGGGTTGGCATCTCCTCATGCGCTTTCAGTAGTATGGGGGTACCTAAAATTTACGACAATACAGTCACCCTGTATGTCTTTTAGTGAATCACCCACCCACCCTACCCTTCTCACCATCAGAATTTCACTCATCTTGTTGGAGTTAAACTTTTTATATTTAGAGAGCCAATCAACTACTTTGTTCCTAAGGTTATCCCAGGATTCCTTCTGATCTCTTTTTAAGACTGGCACACCTGATAATACTAATATGTAGGGACAAGCAGCTAGAGGTAATCTCAAAATATCACAATTGGGGATCAGATCAGTCCCCTTAGGGCTGTGGATAACTGCCCTCACAATATCATTCCCCACATGGTCTGTTCTATTGTCAAGTCGAACGGGAATGTTGTTCTGGGGCATACTCTCCCCAGGTCCATCTAATCTTCTCCGTGCCCTGGTGTGATTTACTAAAACAGGACTTAATTGTTTAGAACTTTGTACAACATTTTTGGCTTTCTTAGTTTCCTTGTTTTCTGCCTTCAAGTCTAATAGTAGGTGGGCCCCTTCCTCAATTATTCAATTGCCATATTCAATTGCTGTACATAACTTGGCTATAGTAAGATTTAGCTGGTTGATTTTACTATCTAAAACCATCCTTTTTGAATTTAAGCATTCATCTATTTGGGTCTGTATCAGATCTAGGGCATTTTTTAAAATGTCCACCACAGTACGATCTTCTCCTTCCTCCTCCCTATCATGTTTGCCTTGATTTAAGCAATTGTCAATGTCCGTTTGGACCCCGATTGTTCTCCATAAAACCTCCTCATATTCTTGCACATTAGTGTCCCCTTTGTTGGTTTTTGCTGTTGTGCCAGACTTCCCTTTCTTTTCTCCAAATCTTTTCTCCTTGATAAATTCTTTGTTTTTCCTTTCGGTACTCCTACTAGTTTTTGGGGCCGTAATCTTGTGAAAATCCCAGCAACCCCTGGTTCATTTGTACTTAATTGCCCCTCTTTAATTTGTAATATTTCAGTCACAGAATTATTCAAAGTGTTTAGAGGGGTTTGAGAACATCTGCCCTCATTCTGGTGCGAAACAGTAGCCGGTGATTGTATGATGGATTGTCTATATGTTGGAAGGTTTGAAGGGTCGCGTGATAGCCTTCTCTGCGCCATTTCAATCTCATGGGACAGCACTGTTTCAGCTCTAGTTATGAAGTCGTCAAGCGTACCGGCCGCGCCTTTCCGTTTCCTCATGTCAAGCAAAATGCGAAGCTCCAATATCCAAATCGGAAAGCACCAGACACTTAAGCAACTTGGCAGCACTTCCACCAATTAAACATAAAAGTATAACACTACCAGTACCTTATTTTCGTAAGAGCCAAGGGGGGTGGCCCAGCCCAGCCTACTCCGGCCTCGGACGGCCTAAGACGGCCCCGCCCTTGTCCTAGGCTTCTCCTGGTGAATCCCGCGGCGTCCCGCGGGACGAGGATCCAACCACCCCTTTATGTGCCTCCTGGCGTGTGTTTGCCGCGTCAGCGGAGTCCTCGCCGCGAGCCGGAATGCCGGGAAACTTAGTCCGCAAACAAAACAGGTGATGGACCGAATGTGGATCAATGTCACACATTCACCCCAGTCCAAAGATCTGGGCCAAAATCCATCGTTTTTTGCACTCCACACCACCCTGGGTTAGACAATGGCGATATGCAAATCAGCTCTGACCCTGTGCCCCATGGGAACAGTCCAGTCCGAACTACAAAAGCCATGTCCTTCCCAGAACGGAATCAAGCATCCGAGGACCGGACCGGTTTCGAGGTAACACCTCTCATCAGCCCGGCTAGCTTGACTCCAGTGGTGTGGAGTGCCTGGGACCCACGTCTGAGCATCCCCAGCGCACTTATGGCGGAATTTGCAAACAAAACAGGTGATGGACCGAATGTGGATCAATGTCACACATTCACCCCAGTCCAAAGATCTGGGCCCAAATCCATCGTTTTTTGCACTCCACACCACCCTGGGTTAGACAATGGCGATATGCAAATCAGCTCTGACCCTGTGCCCCATGGGAACAGTCCAGTCCAAACTACAAAAGCCATGACCTTCCCAGAACGGAATCAAGCATCCGAGGACCGGACCGGTTTCGAGGTAACACCTCTCATCAGCCCGGCTAGCTTGACTCCAGTGGTGTGGAGTGCCTGGGACCCACGTCTGAGCATCCCCAGCGCACTTATGGTGGAATTTGCAAACAAAACAGGTGATGGACCGAATGTGGATCAATGTCACACATTCACCCCAGTCCAAAGATCTGGGCCCAAATCCATCGTTTTTTGCACTCCACGCCACCCTGGGTTAGACAATGGCGATATGCAAATCAGCTCTGACCCTGTGCCCCATGGGAACAGTCCAGTCCGAACTACAAAAGCCATGTCCTTCCCAGAACGGAATCAAGCAGTGTCCCAAAGCGAGTTCACAAGGGCCTCAGCCCCAACCACCCCTTTATGCACCTCCAGGCGCGTGTTTGCCGCGTTAGCGGCATCCTTGCTGCGAGCGGGAATGTCGGGAAATGTAGTCCGGCATCGGAGCTGGACCGCCGGTCCCGGTAACAATTGAGCAGCATTCTAATGGTCCTGGTGGGCAACGCGGAGCCTGGTAAGTGCCCGGAAGGTAGCAGTGTCCCAAAGCAAGTTCACAAGGGCTTCGGGCCCAACCATCCCTTTTTGCGCCTCCTGGCGTGTGTTTCCGCATCAGCGGCATCCTCGCCACGAGCGAGAATGCCGGGAAACGTAGTCCGGCGTTGGAGCTGGAGCACTGGTCCCGGTGACAATTGAGCAGCGTTCTAATGGTTCTGGTGGGCAACATGGAGCCTGGTAAGTGCCCGGAAGGTAGCAGTGTCCCAAAGCGAGTTCACAAGGGCCTCAGCCCCAACCACCCCTTTATGCACCTCCAGGCGCGTGTTTGCCGTGTTAGCGGCATCCTTGCTGCGAGCGGGAATGTCGGGAAATGTAGTCTGGCGTCCGAGCTGGAACGCCAGTCCCGGTGACAATTGAGCAGCGTTCTAATGGTCCTGGTGGGCAACGTGGAGCCTGGTAAGTGCCCGGAAGGTAGCAGTGTCCCAAAGCTAGTTCCGCCCAATCGATTTTTTGTCTGGGTGGACAAATAATATGTTGATGATAGAGCCTACTCCTGCTCCATCGCCGACATACTTCTCCGAGACCCCCTCAGTACCCACTGCCTTTCAGTTGCCGTTTTCAGGCAGCTCCTATATGGAAGGATTTTGAAGCTAGTTGTGGTTGGATAAGACCAGGAAGGTCGGTCAGGAATCCGGGGGAGGGAAGTTCTGTTCAGGCAGAGAGGAGGAAGCTGGTAGGTTCGAAGTGACTGCACTGACAGGAACACACCACCGTCCTAACACTTCACCGACGCACACAACGAATGCAAGTGACAGCGGGTTACAGAGTAGATCAGTGTATACATACCCAGGGATTCTCTTTTTGTCCAATGGGACTTATTAGAATGTCCCTAATGGTACGTATGATGTGGCACTTGGGATGGTATTACCTTTGGGTGTACCTCGCAAACATGCGAAGCTTAAAGTAAGATGGGTTAAAAGGAAATTGACCAGAGTTCTGTGAGGGAGTGACAGATCTCAAAGTCAATAATTTTAGTATTGGTATTACTTTTGGATACATTCTTTCCTCCATAATTACATTTGTGGTACTGCTATGGCCAGGGGGGACACAGCTGGAGAATATTTGAGATCTAAGCTTCAAATATTGTCTAAGTACACAGTAGCAGCTTTGTGTGACATCACCACTTAATTGGAAAGGATGCTAATATATTTCGAGCAGACTAGATATGCAGTTGATTTCATCCTAGCTAAGAGTGGTGGTGTATGTAAGGTGGTAGGAGCCCAATGTGTAGTCGGGATCACAAATATGGAAAAGAATATTACCCAACACATTTTAGACATGCTAGAAAATGGTAAAGGAACGGAAAGTGGGAATTGGAGTTGGTCTCTTTTTGGCAGCTGAGGTTGGATCCTTGAAAAGGTGATTAATTTAATTGTGATCTTGGTCTCTTGCTGTGTCCCTGTACAATGTATTCCCTTATGTTGTTCTTCTTGTACCACGTTTCTCACTCCTAAGAAGAAAATATTGATTCATGACACAAATGCTTCAATTATGGTTCAAAAAGAGATTGATGACCTCATGCAGATAGATGAGGGTGTGTTTGAGACTTCCTCCCTCCTTACGGTCTCTCTTCCAGATATCGACAACATGGAGTGCTCCTAAGAGGTTTACCTATGACTGTCTGTGTTATTGATTTATATGCTCTTTGTTATTACTAGAAAATGTTCAGCTCATCCTAAAAGGAGGGTCTGTTAGAATAGAAAAATTCATGTCTGCGAATTGTTCTATGTATGTTACCCATTGCGGCGCCATTTTCTATGTGGGCACCATTTTGAGTTATAATCAAAACTTATTCTTCACTATTTCCAAGAAAAGGCCTCTGTTGAATTGTGTTTCTCCAGGGCAAAATTTTGCTTCACTAACAAATATACCGTTCTTATTAGTGCACTCCTTTCCCTCTAGATAGAGGCCTTCTCCCACTGGTCTAGTGGTGGACACGGGTAGAGCGACCTTGAGTAGTAGATAGTCTGTGTCCGGCCTCAGAATCAAAACGTATTTTCTGTACTTCACTGTCTTGCAGTATCGCTTGGAAAATTCAACAGTGGGCGTGCCTTCATTGGTTCGGATATGTACATAATGTATATGTATGCTTGCTGATGACAGTCCCTCTGCAGCACTCCTAAGCGACAGGGCAGACTGGGTTCAAACTCTGAGGGTACCTGAATAAACAAATATTGGTTTGTATTCTCTACTCTCTGACCGACACTTCATTTGGTATACAAGGCTGTGAGGTGGTTGTGAGTGACCCAGGTGACACTAATCTTGCCACTTCGTTCAGGATGTGACACTTTTACACAAAGTACCTGGGATGTATCAAAAAAGGAAAGCAAAAATGGTCACAGGGAAGGTGATGCGTTGGTTTCTTACACTCAGAGAAGGTGATGCATTGGTTCTTTGCTCTGGGGTTAATGATGCATTGGTTTCGTACTGCTGCGCAGGGGAGGTGATGCATCGGTTCCCCACCAGAGAGGAGGTGATGCATTGGTGTCTTACTGCGTGGGGAGGTAAAGCGTCAGTTTCGTACTGTGTCCCTCATGTGACAGGCTTGACTCTTTGATGCGATGCGTGATGATCCGGTACAATGCGATGCGCGATGACCCGGAATGCACTGCGCTGATTTCAGCCGCATCTCCTCAATGCGTCGATTCTTCCACAACAGGACCTTTGTCAGAATCGATGTGGTGATCTGTGACGTCAGAGATCGGTGCACAGGATTCGACACACAGCAAAGACTTCAGCACAAGCAGGTGCTGCATCAATTCTTCAGCAGCGACGATGCGTCTGAAAATTTTTCTTGCACCGCTACGATGCGTCAGAAACAGGCAATGTGTCGATTTTCACAGTTCTTGTAGTTCCCAGTCCCAAACAACCTCCGGAGGTCAAGAACACTGGCGGGCAATCTCAGCAGGTCAGAACTCCCAGCAAAGTAGTTTGGGGAGCTGGGGGTGAAGTCTTTGTTTCCCTGAGACTGCAGAACAGGAGGCAAGCTCTATTTCAAGACCTTGGAGATCTTCCTCAAGAAGGGGACACAGCACACAGCAAAGTCCTTCTCCTTTCCTTGGCAGAAAGATGCCACTGCAGGCCAGCCCCAGACTGCAAACTGCACAGGGGCAGTATTCCTCCTCAGTTTCTCCAGCTCTACTCTTCGGAAAAGGTTCCTGTTAGATCAGGGGGTCTCTAGTTGGCAGAGGCAGGTACCAATGTCCAAATAGGGACCCTTGCTTCTAGTCAGGGTAAGGGGGATACACTCTTTAGATAACCGCTGCTCACCCCATTGGTAGTTTGGAATGAGCAGACAGGCTTATCAAAGGCAATGTGTAAAGTATTTGTACCAACACTCACAGTAACACAGTAAAAACATCACAAATGGACTCCACACCAGTGTAGAAAAATAAAGTATCTTTATCTAAACTACACAAGACCAAAATGACAAAAATCTAACATACATAGTTCAAGAATAAGTCTTTAAAAAGAGTTCAAGGGTTTGCGTCAAAATAATCCACAGTTGCATCACTCTTAGCCCAAAGAACCTGAAGATGTGACAAATATTCCAAGCAGCAACTGCAGCATCAAAAAACAAGCGATGCGTCACTCCTGAGACCCTTGGGAGGCGATGCGACAACCCTGCTGCACGCAGCGGGCGTGTTGCAATGAATCCGGTCTGTAAAAGGATCGATGCTATACCTTGTGTGGATTCCGGCCGCAGCTTCTCTGGTAGGATGCGTCTCGCACAGGCATGATGTTACTATCTTCGGGCGGTGACGATCTCCGGTTCAGCGGTGATGCGCGGCACAGCGTTGACCCTCTTCTGCCATGGCCCATCGATGCAATGGCGCTGGACTCTGCGACGATATTCGCAGTGACGGGATGCGATCCGCAAGCAAGTGGTGCAACGGTTTTCACAGCGACAACAGGCTCTGCGACGATACTCGCAGTGACAGGAATCTTCCCTCACCGGGGCGATGCGTTCCGCAAGCGAACAATGCGTCGGTTCTTGCAGCGGCAACAGGCGCTGAGACGATCTTCGCAGCGACAGGAATTCTCTTGTACTGTCTACAATGCTCTCCACAAGCGAGCGATGCGTGCAAATTGTAGATCTTCTTCTTTTCCAGCTCCCCAAACAGCAGGCAACAACCTCAGTAGGCCCACAAATAGATCAAGCACTCTAGGCAGGTCAGAAATCACACAGCAGAGTTCAGGGCGGAAGCTGGGGGTGAAGTTCCTTTGTTCCTGGGACTTCTTAACAGGAGGCCTGCTCTGCTCAAGCCCTTGGAGATCTCTTCAAGCAAGGGAACACAGCAAGAGCAAAGTCCTTCCCCTCTCCTTGGCATCGAAGCAACTGCAGGTCAGCCTTACAGCAGGTCAGCCCTTCTTCTTCATTCTTCCAGCTTTCTCCTCGGCAGAGGTTCCTAGTTGATTCCAGGATGATCTAAAGATCTGGGCTCTGGGTATCCCTTTTTATAGCAATATTTCCTTTGTTCTCTGAAGGCAGACAGGCCTTTGCCTTGTCCAAACCAATTCTGGTCAGTCCTGGAGCACTTTGTTTACCTGACTCCTTCTTTACAGCCGCCCAGCAGGGGGTGGAGCCAGCACTGTGGAAGGCAGGCACAGCCCTATTCAGGCCCAGGTGCTAGTCACCCACACTAGTACATGCTCTACCTTTCACATACACTGCACCCTGCCAGGGGGGTACCTTAGGCCTTCCATAGGGGTGTCCAATATGTACATAAAGAGAAGGGTTAGGCCTGGCCAGTGTGGACACTGGTCAGGCCAACATGGCATTTAGCAACTGCACACAGGCACTACGGTGGCAGGCCTGAGACACCATTTTAGAGCTACTCATGTGGGTGGCACAATCAGTGCTGCAGGCCCACTAGTAGAATTTAAAGCACCAGCCCTGGCACACTCAGTGCACTTTACTAGGGACTTACTGGTAAAACAAATATGCCAATCTTGGATAACCAATCACAATAGTAATTTACCTAGGGAGCACTTGCACTTTGACACTGATCAGCAGTGGCAAAGTGCCCAAAGCATCTAAACCAGCAAAAACGAAATTCAGCACAGCGTCACAAATACAGAAGGTAGAGGCAAAAAGTCAGGGGAAACCACACCAAAGATGCCAGGTCTAACAGTTCCTCTTAATTCCCAAAAGTAATCTTTGAAGTCTTTTCTATCCCTGAGACTTCCAACAAGGGGCAAGCTCTACTTCAAGCCCTTGGAGAAAACTCTAACAGTAGGATGATAAAAACACAGCCCAGTCCTTTTCCTGCCCAAGACAGTAGCAACCACTGCAGGCCAAACCCAACAGCACACAGCACAGGGACGGTACTCCTCCAGCTTTCCCTGTTCTTCTTCCTGGCAGGTTCCTTAGTTCAATGTAAACAACAGGATTCTATCAATGTGTAATGGTGACTAATTATCAATTTTTTGGTGATTATCTACTATAAGGGTGTGGAACTAGGCTCTCTCTTAGAATGACAAGACGAGGGCACTATGTGCTTTTAAAATACCCCTCACACACTAAGAATCCCTTAGTGTCATGCTTCATCATGGGGGTCTTCCCGTCCCTCTACGGGGAGGGGCGTGCTACGACCTACGAACTACGTGGGAGCACTAATTTTGTTGTGACAAAAGGCTATGTGTAGTGCAGTGTAGGTGATATCAGTGAAGTGTAGGGACCTATATATGTGGGTGCAAGATAACATTTTTAAAATTCGCTGGCTAGTAGAAAAAATATATTTTATTAACTTCTCTAGCTGGGAACCTTAAAAGAGGAGGTTTTGTGGTAGAGCTATTGCCACTAGCCACTAGCCAATTCCCAATGAGACAATTTCAATTGAAACAGATAATGATTATCGATAGTCTCACTAATCTACTAGCAACGAGGAACATTGGTATTCCTTGCAAATAATGTATTTTATTTTAAATAAACGAGAATTCGAAGTGAAACAAGAAAGGAGCATCCCCAATGAGATAATTTCATTTTAAATAGTAAGAGATCATCGATAGTCTCACTAATCTACTAGCAACGAGGAATATTGGCATTCCTTGAAAACAATGCATTTAAAACAAACGAGAACCAAAAGTGAAATAGAAGAAATACTTCGTAGCATTCTCCAGTCCCAACCAGATGTCCCGCGTTTGGCGGCCATATTGGGTTAATTGGGAATTACCTTGAGCATATTCTATCTGAAGATCCGGCTCAGGATCTAGCACAAGCTAACAAGCTTAGGGGGGTCAGAGAAGGCGCCGTCCCAAAGCAGCCTGAAGAGCTTAAAAAGGTGAATACTAAATCAAACCCCCATACTACCAGCAAAAAGAAAGGGCCAACTGTCCCATTATCCAAAAACGTCCCTCCCAGTAAAAACTCCGTTGCATCAGATCCATCTAGCCTACAATGCTCTACTTTGGTCAATGTCCAAGAAGGCGGCCCCAGCCCGCCGGACAGTGACACATCACAACTCCTTGCTAGTTTCAGGGACTTACTAAAACTCCACCTCCAACCCTTGGAGAAGAGTATCATGGCAATAGAAAAGCAACTTGCCATACTCCTCACTAAAATACCTAATCAGCCCAGGGCGGGTATTACCAAAACTGGAGGGGTACCAGTAACAATCAATTCGGGGACCACACCGGTTAATCCATCCAGACCGCCGGTTACACCCAAAGTACAGGCAAAAACTAAAGAGCCTTTAACCACCTCATTATCTGCCCCAAACAAGAGTGCATCTTCCAAACCCAATGTCAAATCCACATCACAACCTATATCTCAGCTACATCTAACCAGTCAACAAAACTCTATCCAACTCCCCCCTGCAGTTTTACCCCCAGCTGCTAATGTCACCGCAGCACAGGGGTCACTGCAGCCACCCCAAGATAAACCCTCGGTCACTCAAAAATTACATCATACAGATGCTAAGAGGGGGCCTAGGCCTAAACGCCCAGTTCATCTTCCACCGGAGGTCTCCCCATTCACGGTAATTTTAATGGGAGTCCCGGAACTTCCAGCAGGTACCGATGAACCCTCTTGGTCCCTTTTGAATAAAATTCTTCAATGGCTTAGCATCAACAGGCCATTACAGCCTACTAATACCTGTAGAATATCTTCTGTCCGTAGGGTCCCATGGGTGGGGGCGAGTCTCAAGAGTATTCAGGGGGATTGCGTCATTGTTACCTGCGAAGACGCATCCTCGGTGAATCATATCTGTTCATGGCCAGAGTTGGAGAAGAAAGGGGGAATCGATACCCAGCGGCTCTCCTTTTTCTATCCACCAGTATTCAATTTTCATGCTCCAATATTAGCCCCCAATTGGGTTATCCCCCAAGAACAACCCTGGAATTATGGAGGCCCCTGGATGACACAAAAGAGCAGGAATAGGGATTGGCTACCCCGTCCCTGGTACCCCAATAAAGGCCAACCTATGGGGAACGGATGGCAAGGTATTCATACTAGCAACAGATTTGACTGTCTGGAGATGGTCGACTGACGTAGTGCCCCATTACCCTCTAGCCAGCCTGCCATCAAGCAGCTTGGGTCCCCTTATGCTCGCAAGGTATCTGCCTATGATAGAGTTACAGCATCCCGTATGTCGGACTGTGTACCCGCCGTCGAACGGGCGGGTAGACGATATGATACGGTTAAAGAGGGAAGCCCCACAGAACCTTCTCCATTTTATACCATTTTCTAGTAACAATCCAACCATCCATTCTTGTAAAGGTGCCCATTGTATCAGTCCTGAAGTGAGTACATCCTTTGATGCCCCTAGACCAGGCTTAGTTGCGATTACCCTGGAAGTTAGTTCAACCATACCTTGCGTTACCCAGCCGGTGACGGCCATTCATGATACCATCAAGTCTGCCGGTCTTACCCTTATCTCCTGGAACATCGCTGGTATTGCAGGGAAGTTAGACTCACCCTTTTGGTTCAGGTTTATTGGGGAAGGATTTGACATAATCCTCCTCCAGGAAACCTGGTGCCAGGAACAAATTAATATTGAAGGTTATTCATCCCATTGCCTTAAAGCTACCAAATCCAGTTCAGGTAGGGCTAAGGGGGGTCTTCTGTTGCTCCTGTCCAACAAGTTGAGTAACTGTGTAGTTAGAAGCAGTTCGACTGTGGGAACCCACAGCCAGGTAGTGAGGATTGAGTGCAGTAAGGGAATCGATTTGGTTATAGTAAATTTCTATAACAATATCTTTGATGCCTCCAGAGGAAACATTTTATTCCCCCTTGAAAAGGAAATTGTAAGGGTTATGGGCATTTCAAACAGGAAGGCAGAGGTTATATGGGCAGGGGACTTTAACCTACAGCCATGCCATTTGTCCAATGGGAATCCCTGTGGTCTTGGAACAGTAATGTCTAACCAATGGGGGGGACCGGGAGAGAGGGAGGATTTCCCCCACTTCCCACACTGTCATTATGGCTCAATACTTAACAAAATGTTAACTAAGCTAGACCTGTACCTGTTAAACTGTAACAAAAACATCCAGGCAGTTACGTGTCCTACCTTTACAGGAAGGGATGCCGGGTCATTTATAGATCATATCTTGCTGTCTAGTACCGGAGACTTCTCCAACCTGTATATTAAAGAAGAAAGTCTCAGTGACCACAACAGTATTTGTATTACTCTCCTGGGTCACGGTACATCACCAGTGTCAGGAGAAAAGTGCTCCACTGACATAGTACCCATCAGACCAAATGGTCTAAGGATCAGATGGTCTGGAACTAATTCCAAGGCCAAACAGAAGGAGGTTATAACTAGCTGTAAAACCCAAATCAGCCATTGTTTAAACAATGTAATTAACCCTGATTCCCTATTGTCACATTTTATCACTATCAATACTACTATCAAAGGTATTTTTACTAGGGCTCCCTCATCCATTAGAGGTATGAAGCAGGGGTGGTTTGACAAACCTTGCATGCTTGCCCTCCTGGAACTAAAGAAGGCATTAGGTATCAAACCACGAGCCAGTGATGGAATAAAACACCTTAGGGCCAACTATAAATTGGCAATCACCAACAGAAAAAAGCTCCTACAGAGTGAGGCATGGGACAAGCTAAAGGAAGCAGCAGAGACCAAAAACTACAAACTATATTGGGAAACAATTAACAGCCCTTTTCTCAATAAAGACGACATCCCGGAATTAACTTCCTATGTTGCATGTAATGATTGGATTACCCACTTTACCAACATCTTCAACCCGGAAGGGATACCCCTAGAGGTATCAACTATTGAGGCTACACCTTGGATACCCCTACCTATGGGAGTAACACTGGAGGAAGGCTATGAAGGGCTTTCCAATAGTAAAGGAGGAAAAGCTCCAGGCCCGGATGGGGTTCCGATTGACCTGTTAAAAGCCGAACCGCATCTGTGGGTCCCCATCCTGGTGAGGATCTTTAATTGCGCGGCAGAAGATAATTTCCCTCCTTCTTGGGGCCAATCAGTTATAATTCCCTTATTCAAAAAAGGCAGCAAATCTGAGGCCTCCAACTACCGCCCGATTTCTCTGCTGGATGCCTCAGTAAAGGTTATAAGCAGGATTCTGCTTAAAAGGTTAGAAACCTGGGCAACTGATTCGAATATTTTAACTAAAGTGCAATATGGTTTCCGGAAAGGTATGGGCACTCTGGAACAATGTGTAAATTTGGACCTTATCATTAACAAATATACTGTGGCCAAAAATGGCAACCTTTTTTTATGTTTTGCTGATTTGAGCAGCGCGTTTGATTTAGTTAATCATGCTATTCTTTGGGAGGTTTTGCTAGAGTCTGGGGCACCGAAGGAAATTGTCCACTTTTTAGCCAGGCTTTACGAAAAACTCTCTTGTAAGGTCCGTTATGGCACCCTAGGCGAATGTACCCCATTTTTCAAAGTTTCACGGGGAATTCGCCAGGGATGCGTTTTGGCCCCTCTTTTATTTCCCCTTTTTATTAATGGCGTTGACCGTACCCTGGTTGATATTCCCGCGGATGCCCCTTTGATTGGAGGAAAACCTGTCCCACTTTTACTTTATGCGGACGACGCTGTTCTTTTATCCTGCACACAGATTGGCCTCCAGCGCCTAATTGATAGCTTTATGTTGTTCATCCAAAATAGGAGGCTCTGTGTGAACAAATCCAAGACGTATGTTATGTCATGCGGGCAGGCCGCAAATAAGATGAAGCATAGTTTCTTCCTGGACAAAGATAAAATGACACACGTTAAAACTTTTTGTTATTTGGGAATCACTTATAACAACAGTGGGTCTTGGATTTCTGAATTTGATAACATTAGACTGAAAATGCTGCAGACCACTAGCAGCATATTCCGATTTGCCACTAAACTTGGATCGAGAAGCATCCCAGATATGATCAACATATATAACGTTCGCTGTGTCTCTTCTGCACTGTATGGGGCAGGTGTATGGGGCCATAGCGAAGGCCCATCGCTCCAAACTGATGAAAATAAGTTTTTAAAGAGATTGTTATGTGTTCCTTCTTCCGCCTCTGTACAATTGATCCATGACGAGGTAGGGATCGAGTTTATATCTGACTTAGCAGCCGTTCGGCCACTCTTATTGTGGCGTTCTATTTGGGCTAAGCCAGAGACCCGATTCACTCAAGAGATTATTCTTGATTGTATAGGTTTGGACCACTCATCGCGTATACAGTGGATGAGATACATTCATTTCTGGTATAACCTTTTATTTGATATCGATGTCTTTCTTGATCCAGAGCAGGCAGTCGCCATTCCCAAAAAAGAAATTAAGTTAACGTTTTTAAACTTTAAAAAGGCTGAGCGAGACAAAGTGCACGGTAAGCTAGCCACCGTGAAGTTTTATAAGGACCTGAATTTAACTCCGGGGCTTCAATCTTACCTTGTGAACGTGACTCGTCCATCTCACCAATTTGTATTAACCCGTGTCAGATTGGGCATCGTACACCACCTTGTTGCGTTCCCAAACCAGAAAGTCAGATCCGAGACTCCCTGCCCGTGCGACAATACTTCACGCCAGAGCTGTTGCCACTTTTTACTTTTCTGTAAATTTTATCATTTTCTTAGGGTAAAATACCTCAAGCCTATTTTTATAAAGTATAACACTCGATCCACAAAGACCGCATTGATATTACTATCCTCATTAGAGAATGTGGATATTTGCTTTTTTGTGGCTACCTATATCCTGAAATGTACAGCTGCCAGGAAAAGTATAGTGCTGTAACCCCCTTATACTTACCTGTCTGTACTGAACGACCTGTATATGTCGTATATAAAATATTTTTAACATTGTATTATGTTAGTTTTATGCTCTCCCTGAGACGTACAGCTGCCAGGAAATGTATAGTGCTGCTATTATTTTATACATTCCTGTCTGTACATAAAAGTTTTATAACAGTTTTGTATATGTGGAATGATCATTCATGTTTTATGTCCACAGTATGTATTGTATGGTCCTTCTTTATACTCCAAATTTATCCTTTCATGCCCATTTGAGTGGTCCGGATTTTGTTTTGTTTTAACGTACAGCTGCCAGGAAACTCCACTTGTTGTGATTAATATATTGATTTCCTGTCTGTGCACATATGATCCTTTTGTATATACCTTCATATTGCTTATATTTTTAAACTATTAACTGTTGCCCACTAACTGTTGTACATGTTTCCTATTCCCCTTTTTTTGCACTACTAATGTGAATATTGTGAATTATTTTGTACATGTAAGGCTTTGTATTTTAATGTTGCTTGTATGATTTGTATCTTCAAATCGAATAAAAGCTTATGAATTGAATTGAATTGGGTTAACGCACTAGTTGTTACTACCATCGGAAACTAGAGATTACAACACAACTTTCATTTGGTTTAACCCCTTCACTGCGGCGGCTATTCCGCCGCAGTGCTAAGGGGGCGGGGCGGCCGCGCGGCGGCCGCATGCTGGTGACGGAACCGCTCCGTCACCAGCATTGGTGGCGCTGTGCTTATGACGGAGCGGTTCCGTCATGGCCCGCCCCGCTCAATGGAACGCTCAGCGCAGGCGCGGAATTCGCGCCGCGCAGGAGCGCCGAGCGGGCTATGACGGAACCGCTCCGTCATCAGCACAGCGCCACCGCAGCTGATGACGGAGCGGTTCCATCATCAGCAGGCAAAGGGTTAAAAGACGGCAGATACAGGTCGCACCTATCCCTCGGAGCGGCACACGGGTAGGATTAAGCCATTGCACAAAAGCGGTAACGTAAGTAATAGACTCCGACCACGAGTCTCTAAACTTGGTCACTTACACCACCAAGGTCAAATTTATTTACGAGTAACGCGTAATTGACAAAAGGGTGCGGTTTTCTTTTACAGTTTACCGCGTGGAACACCCTTCGTTTGCCAGCTCATGGGGCACGCAACATTTTCCTTACTAGTATGTATGCACGCTTTTTTACTCGGTTTTCCACACATTCCGTGAATTGACAATGGCCCTTTGTTTCCCTTTATTTTCCTTCAATTCAAAATTATTTTAAACCCTTTTAATATTACTTTTGAATTTCGGACCCATTGTCTCACTTTCGATGTTCATAGCAACGGAGTCCTCATGTCCCTAGTCCCGTTGTCAGGAGGGTGCTACTTGAGTGTATGGAGTCACATGTGTGTGTGTTTTGAGATCATGCTGCCCGCATATTGTGTGGTTGAAAATATCAGTTTGACAAAAGTTTGCCAAAACGAGTGACATTATCTTTAAGAAAAGTGTATTTAGCTCTTCTCTCTCCTTATGAAGCGTAACACAAACGCTTAAACCAAGAGGGGTCACGCAATGATTGTGTGACACTCGAGAATATACAGACATTGAGAACTATGTGGAAATAACCTTGTAAATATGTCTTGTATTTCTTTTCTTTTTTCTCCCATTTTCCTTTACAGAGACCACAATAGGTCAATATTTTTCATGCTTCACCTAGGGCCCACTCATGCCCGGAAGCTCAACCAGATGGCTGATTTTTGCTACCTAGTTGTAGGACTTTAGGCTTATTACTTTAGAACCAAAACTGAGTATTTTTTGTAGGGACCACCAGAGGTCCTGATGAATAAGCAGTAGGGGGCTGCTTATGAAATATGGACCAAGTAGCTAGCTAATAGCTCTACCACAAAACCCCCTCTGTTAACGTTCCCAGCCAGAGAAGTTAATAAAATATATTTTTTCTACTAGCCAGGGAATTTTTTAATTTTTATCTTGCACCCACATATATAGGTCCCTACACTTCACTGATATCACCTACACTGCACTACACATAGCCTTTTGTCACAACGAAATGAGTGCTCCCACGTAGTTCATAGCACGCCCCGCCCCGTAGAGGGACGGGAAGACCCCCATGATGAAGCATGACACTAAGGGATTCTTAGTGTGTGAGGGGTATTTTAAAAGCACATAATGCCCTCGTCTTGTCATTCTAAGAGAGCCTAGTTCCACACCCTTATAGTAGATAATCACCAAAAAATTACAAATTTGTCACCATTACACATTGATAGAATCCTGTTGTTTACATAGATCAGTTAGGAGGGTGATTCTATCATTACCTCTATACTTCCTCTCTTGTTGTTTTTGAGGTTCCTTAGTTCTGCAGTAATCTAAAGTTCAGAGGTCTGGGCCCCACTTTTTATAGCACAAATGCTAGAGAAGCTCTTTGCCCAGCCAAAACCAGTTCTGTCCTCTCTGGTGCAGATGTCTGGCATGAGGTGGAGACAGCATTGTGTTAGGCAGACAGGACCTACTCAGGTGCAAGGGAAATCTCCTCCTATCACTCTAAATGCAGACCAGGCCTATTCGGGTGTTAGTGAGAACTCCTCCAACTACTCTAAATGCAGTCCAGGTCTATTAAGCCCAACCCTGACTGATTCAGGAAAGGCAGGACACACCTCCCAGTGGCTGACTGAGAGAATGCACATCCCCAACCCCTGTCACTCCAAAGCCAGACCGTAAATACACAAACCAGCAGAAGTACACAGGATGGCTACGCAAGAAGATACCCAGTTTCTAAAAGTGGTATTTTCAAACACACAATATAAGAATCATCTTTACTAACAGATGCATTTTTATATTCTGAGTTCATGCATTCTAAAATCCATCTTTCTATCTTGTCCCAATGCGAAGTTATATTTATAAGATGTTATAAATAATCTCCATTTCTATCCCATGGGACAGACAGCCTTTCAAAAGTGAAAATCTGAATACACTGTATTTCACTATCAGGACATGTCACACATACCAGTACATGTCCTACCTCTCACATACACTGCACCCTTCCCACAGGGGTACCTTGGGCCTACCTTATGGGTGTCTTACTTGTAAGAACAGGGAAGGCTAGGGCATGGCAAGTGCATTTGCCAGGTCAACATGGCAGAACCAAACTGAGCACAGACACTGCAGTGGGAGGTCTGAGTTACATTTACTGCTCATGTGGATGGCACAACAAGTGCTGCAGGCCCACTAGCAGCATTTGATTTACAGGCCCTGGACACACACAGTGCACTGTATGAGGGACATACCAGTAAATTAACTATGCCAATCATGGAATAACCAATCCATAAACACAATTTACAGGGAGAGCATATGCACTTTAGCACTGATCAGCAGTGGTAAAGTGCCCAGATTCATAAAAGCAACAAAAACAGGAGGTCAAAAAGCAAAAACTCCGCGGATAAACCCTCTGAACAAGCCAGGTGTAACACATCCCATGGGATAACATTGTGTTACCTTATTACATTTAAGATGTGCTAACATTTGAATGGGAACATTATTTGAGCTACTCCTGTAAAGAAAGGAAGAAAAACTGAAGGTTTGTGTTCTTGGTGACTGCGTATGGGCCCATTCCCATTGAGATCTTACTTTCCACGCTGACCGGTGAACCAGACTCTTCACACTACAGCAACTGCCAGTGACTACCGTCAAAGCAAGATCTGCACTTTGAGCAACAGCGAGAGAGTCCACAGTGACCACCTATGCAAAGCTCCAGCAACAGTCGTTTGTGAAGCTTGACAGGATCTTCGTTCTTCAGCCACCCACGATGCCCAGCCTCCTCTTCGTGCTACAACAAAGACCATCCACAACACTCTCTTTGCGGCCTCCTTCACCATGAACTGGACTCTTCATGCCAGACTTTGAGAAGGTATGTTTTTCAGCAGTACTAACCCTATCCCTGTATCCCGCTCATGCTCCATCTTGGTCGGCTTGACCGTGTGAATCTCCCCCAGTATAGCTTGACCAGATGACCCCAAGAGGTGGTTGTGCTTGGTACTTTTAGGGGCTATAAATACTGAAAACTTTAAAATTGGATACCTCTGGTTCAGCTGATTGTTAATGTTTTTCCCTCAAATTATTGATTACATTTCACTCTAATTTTGTAATTTGGTGTGGGATTTTACTTGTGTTGTGTTTTCACTTTCTTACTGTTTGAGTGCTGTATAGATACCTTACAGAATGCCTTGAAGTTCAGCCTGACTGCTTTTTTTCCAAGCCATCAGACGGTTGAACACTGGTTAATTCAGTGACTTTTGTGGTTCACCGTGACAAGGATTTGGGTAGTTGCATGAGAAGGAACTTCACCTCCCCCATCAAAACCCAATTTCTTACCATGTACACAGCTGATTTGAATGATTTGTAAAAATAAATCCTAGGACTGGAAAGGTTGTGCCCGTTAACATGTAGTAGTCTTGCCACCTTAAGAAAGTATACATGGCAAAAACAAGATGGCTTCTCGAATTAAACTACCAGTAAAATTACCCCAACATAAAGGCAGATTTAGCACATTTCGTTGAAATATTGAAAATATTTTCGAAAGTTTCAACTCAGTGCTCAAGAAGAACCGTTGGTTAATGTAAATAAAAAAGCAGTCCTGGCTCTACTATATATCTCTTTGTCTCATGTGCCAGCCGTGTTTCATGTGGGCTGGGTAGACCTGTGGTCCAAAAGCCTAATCCATTCCTTAAAGAAAATCATAGCCATATCAGGTTCAGAAAAGGGCTGAAGGATCGATGTTCAGTCAAGCTTTTCCCGAGTATGCTCCCTGATCCACGGGCTAGTCTCAGTATGTCTGCGAATACAGTGGATTAGCAGAGACAAAGGATGTGCTAAGCCAGTTTTAACAACTTTATGGATACATCATTGATCAATGAAGTATGTGCAGTTTTAGACTGAAAGGAGAAATCACATTCATCCTCTGACAACTGGACGTGGAATGCTATTACCAGGGTGCCGGACAATCTTGCCTGGAATTTTCTCTTCATTTTTTTAATAGTCCTCATTTGCCTTGTTTCCACCCTTCTTTAGCGATGCCAACCCTGGGTTTTCAAGCCTTATATATTGGAAAAAGGGAAACAAGGTGAAGGCTCCCAAAACAGCGTCCTTGGATTATACTGAGAGACCTCTTCCTTCATTCGACCGCAGACCCTTTCGCCTGTACTTCTGCTCACTCAGGGAAGACTAAAACCAGCCGAGGCAGGTGAAGGCTTAATCATTGGACCCTTGGTGAAATTACGACATTCATTGACCACCCCAGGACAGAAAGGGAGTCCAACATTCATATCTCTTTTTCCCCTGATCTGAAATATCCAGCTTAGCAATATATCTACTCGATTTCAACCAACCATCCTCCGCTGGAGGGGCTGAAGATACCCATAGTTTATAGATGTCCCTATGTGCCAAAAGCACAGCATAGAATACCAACTTTGCGCTGTCCTTGGTAACAATACTTTGCGATTCCAATCTTCCAAATATAACCAATACAGCACTTACCTTGATCTACAGATTTAAAACACTGGACAGGCAATTACTCATGGCCTCCCAAACGGACTGAATCTTTGGGCAGTATATAAACAAGTGCAGATCATCTTCATTCGGACTGCCAGACTTAGGACATGCCACCACTCCTCCTGACCCAAGTTTGGATAACCTTCTTGGTGTCCAATAGCCCTATGCATAGTAAAAAATGGTTCCTCCTCAAATATGCAGGTTTAAGTGTTTTATAAAGCATAGTCATTGATACTTTCCATTGGTCTTAAAGCGCAGTCCCTAGCAAGCATCCTCCCCAAAGATCCTCCGGCAAAGTAAAAGCGCCATCTTCCATCTCAAGCAACAGCCAACACCACATTGCAATTTCCTTTTTGAACACAACGCTGGACAGGAGTTTTCCCTCAAGTTCGTTAGGATCTCCAATTTTTTCACCCAACGCCAAATGCCAACTTTGGATTGGGAGGAGTTTAAATCTCAAAAATGTTGGACCTATCGCCTGCTTGCATCAACCCCACAAATCAACTGACCGTCTAGCAATAACTGCTGCCCCTTTGATATGCCCGCCTCTTTTAAAAGTAAAGCCAGTATATCCTTAGTCCATTCCGGAGAGCCTGGTGCCTCCCATATCAGGGCCAACCGGTTAAAGGAAGGAATTTTTAAGGCCTTCCTAATTTTGCACCACATTTCAGCCATCTCCTTTAAAATCTTTAACCTAACTTTCTCAAAATATTTCGGATCAGCTTATTTATACATAAAGCCACATTCTGCTCCCTTTTCTTTTCTCATACTGCCTATCTCTGAATTTGTGGGGGTATCTAATAACATTCTACCATTTTTTAACAAAAACACTCAGGAATAGAACAACAAATCGGGCAGAGCTAAACCCCCCTTCACCAATTTCCTCCTAAGTTTTTTTCAGGCAAGCCACGGCCCTTTAGATGCCCAAATAAAATAACAAATTTCACCCTGTTTTATGAACCACTCCTTCCTAAAAGTAAGGGGATTGTTTCGAACAGGAAAGTTAACTTCGGAAGAACAATAATCTTTACTAAGTTTACTCCGCCAAATAATGTTAGTGGGAGATGCATCCAAGCCTGTAGACTGGCACTCATTTCCTTCTTGACCCTGTCAAAATTTGAATTAGAGAGGTCTGCAATAATCTGGGTGATCCTGACTCCTCGGTATCGAATTTCTTTCTTGTACTCTATCCTCTCCGTCCCCATATTCCAAGCCATGACTTCCGTTTTATCCTCATTCAGGAGGGAAAACAAGGCGGCTGGCTAGCGACGGGACGCGGGTTTTCCGGAGGCGTGCGGCGGAGTTTTGGTTAGCGATTTGGTAGCCGTAATTATGGCGAGTTAATTTAAAAGTATAGACGTCGGATAGCAATTTAGCACAACTGACGTGTTTTTCTGCTCTTTGCAGCGGCCGGGGACCCCGTAGCTGGGGCCAGTGCGGAGCCAAGAGGCGGGAAGTGGGGAGTGCAATTACTGCAATTACGGGGGTTCTAAATCTGGGAGATTGGTCCACACATATGAGCCCAAATCGATTTCAAGTGTTATCTTTGGAGATGGGGGGTGCAGCGGCATCACCGGTAGGTGAGGTATTTTCAAATGCCCCAGATGTTAGTTCAGAGCACTCAGATAAGTCACTTCTGGCCAAAGGAGGGAAATCTTTAATTTCTGAAGGGGGGGCAGAGTGAGTTAGAGTTTGGGAGAGATACCAGAGTTGGGCAAGAAGAAATGGTCAATGGGGGGTAAACCCTGGGATTGGGGATCCCTCCATTAGCGTGTTGCTTACTACCCTCACTTTAGAGATTAGAAACAGATTAGAGTCTTCAGAGTTAAACCAGAAGGAAATCAGGACTGTGTGTGAAGTCTTAGAGAAAAAGATAGATGATTTGAGTGGAAGAACACAGGCACTAGAAGCGAAAGTTAGAGACCTCAAGGAGGAAATGCAGGTTAACAGGTAAGAGATTGAAGGTCTTAGAGCAAGGGAGAGGGAAGAATATGAAAGAGTGGAACAGTTGGAGAATTTCCAAAGGAGGAACAATTTAAGATTCTAAAAGTCCCGGAGGGCAAGGAAGGAGGAGATATTAAAAGTTATGTGGTTCAGATGTTGAAAAGAGAGCTTCAGTTGGATGAAACCAAGGAAGAAATCTCTAGAGACATTCAAAGGATCCACAGAGTTCTTATACCCTGAAGGAGACGATTTTAGCTAAAGCCCTGAAGAATAAAACCTTAGAATTGTATGGAGCAAGTATTGAAATAGGATCAGATTTATCAGTAGTAACATCCAACAATGAGAGTTAGGGAAATTAATGGAGCTGCTAATAATGGGAGTCATTAGGATGGCGGACGGAAGGACGTCCGCCGGCCTGAAGAAGGCAGAAAATACCTTTTTTCAGTCCGCCAGCCGCGACCAGTCCGTACGCAACATTAGGATGGGAAGCACTGTCAAATGTATGTACGCCGTGGAAGAATAAGCACCGCCGCGGAAATACACCCGACCCCGCGGCAGACGGAACCAACCAGAGACACCGCCGTACGGAATGAGGTCTCCGACCGTCCACGTAATTACAATAGCGGATAAGACACAGCAAATCGCAGCGGAAAAACCACCAGCCTGAACACAGCAGATTCACCACAGCGGAGAGGCAAAACATTGCAGAGAGATACCCACCACAGGCAGATCTCCGTCATGGACCCAGCTCTGAACGCATTTCCGATCCTCTTCGTGCTCCACCACCACCAAGTCATGGACCGTCGCCGACGACGACGCAGGTACGCAAACACAACAAACGCTGCCAGAAGGGGAGTACCTGCCGGGGCTGTGACGTGGAGAGGGGGGAGGTGCATGTTGGGGAAACAGCATTTACGATACCACCAATATATCAACAATGCAAGGAGACAACCAGGAATGACACACAGAAGCCACTACACACGAATACATTGCTTTATTGCACATATTAGTAAATAACTCCTAGAGTAGGCAGGAGCATGGCCACTGGATACAACAGAAACAGCACATGAGAAGGGCACAGAACCCCAACAGTCCATGGCAAAGAACAGGTACATCTAAGGCAGCACATGAGAGGCCACAGTGCATCATCCTAACAGCAACAGGCCAGTGTTCATAACAGAGCAGCTACATCAGAGGCAGCACATTAGAGGGGCCAAGTGCCTCAACAGTCCATGGCACACAGCAGGGACATCAGTGGCAGCACATGAGAGGGGCCAAGTGCATCAACATTCCATGGCACACAGCAGGGACATCAGTGGCAGCACATGAGAGGGGATAAGTGCATCAACAGTCCATGGCAAAGAACAGGTACATCTGATGCAGCACGTGAGAGGGGCACAGAGCAACAACAGTCCATGGCAAAGAACAGGTACATCTGATGTAGCACATGAGAGGGGCACAGAGCATTACAAGTCCATGGAAAAGAACAGGTACATCAGAGGCAACACATGAGAGGGCACAATGCAGCATCCTAACAGCAACAGGGCGGTGTTCGTAACAGAGCAGGTACATCTGAGGCAGCACATGAGAGGGCACAATGCAGCATCCTAACAGCAACAGGGCAGTGTTCATAACAGAGCAGGTACATCTGAGGCAGCACATGAGAGGGGCACAGAGCATCAACAGTCCATGGCATACAGCACGGACATCAGTGGCAGCACATCAGAGGGGCCAAGTGCATCAACAGTCCATGGCAAAGAACAGGTACATCTTATGCAGCACATGAGAGGGGCACAGAGCAACAACAGTCCATGGCAAAGAACAGGTACATCTGATGCAGCACATGAGAGGGGCATAGAGCATCAACAGTCCATGGCAAAGAATAGGTACACCTGAGGCAGCACATGAGAGGGCACAATGCAGCATCCTAACAGCAACAGGGCAGTGTTCATAACAGAGCAGGTACATCTGAGGCAGCACATGAGAGGGGCACAGAGCATCAACAGTCCATGGCACACAGCAGGGACATCAGTGGCAGCACATGAGAGGGGCCAAGTGCATCAACAGTTCATGGCACACAGCAGGGACATCAGTGGCAGCACATGAGAGGGGCACAGAGCATCAACAGTCCATGGCACACAGCAGGGACATCAATGGCAGCACATGAAAGGGGCCAAATGCATCAACAGTCCATGGCACACAGCAGGGACATCAGTGGCAGCACATTAGAGGGGCCAAGTGCATCAACAGTCCATGGCACACAGCAGGGACATCAGTGGCAGCACATGAGAGGGGCCAAGTGCATCAACAGTCCATGGCATACAGCAGGGACATCAGTGGCAGCACATGAGAGGGGCCAAGTGCATCAACAGTTCATGGCAAAGAACAGGTACATCAGAGGCAGCACATGCAAGGCAACAATGCAGCATCCTAACAGCAACAGGGCAGTGTACATAACAGAGCAGCTACATCAGAGGCAGCACATGAGAGGGGCCAAGTGCCTCAACAGTCCATGGCACACAGCAGGGACACCAGTGGCAGCACATGAGAGGGGCCTAGTGCATCAACAGTCCATGGCAAGGCACAGAGCAGGTACATCAGAGGCAGCACATGAGAGGGCACAATGCAGCATCATAACAGCAACAGGCCAGTGTTCGTAACAGAGCAGGTACATCTGAGGCAGCACATGAGAGGGGATAAGTGCATCAACAGTCCATGGCAAAGAACAGGTACATCTGAGGCAGCACATGAGAGGGCACAATGCAGCATCCTAACAGCAACAAGGCAGTGTTCATAACAGAGCAGCTACATCAGAGGCAGCACAAGGACGTGTGTCAAGCGGCCCGTCCCATGGACATTAATAATGCAAGGGTGGTTACAATGGACTGTCTACACACCAAGTACAATGACATGTGAGTGATGGGAACTACATCTCACAGCACTGAATCTGGTGGACTGCTCGACCTAGTAGCCTCGGACACAGTGGCAGGATCTGATACCGGATTGGGAGACACAGCCATAGCTCTAGTGACTGACACATGAGCCATAGACCCAGACACACTGCCAGCACCAGAAACAGGAGTGTGGGACACAGCCCCAGATGTGGTACTGACGCATGAGCCATAGACCCAGACACACTGCCAGCACCAGAAACAGGAGTGTGAGACACAGCCACAGCTCTAGTGACTAACAAATGAGCCATAGACCCAGACACACTGCCAGGACATGACCGTGCACAGTGACCAACAAATACCATGCCAGCATCTGAGACATGAGAGTGGCGGACACACACATTGGTAGTACCTGAAACAGGAGAGGGCACAACTGACCCAGTGCTACTACATGAGGCATGACAGTGAACAACAGACACAGTGCCACTACCTGAAACATGAGAGTGAACTGCAGCTGACCCACTAGGACCACTGAAATGATGAGCCACAGAGCTGCCAGGAGGCAGGGTGGCTCTAGGAGCAGGGGACAGCTGTACTTGAGCGGCATTGGGGTGGAGAGGTGTCAAAGGTGTGTGACCCACTTGTTTCCACAGTAGTGATTAGCTGAGTCTCCCCTTCTGGTCTGTTGCACCGGGACGCCCCTGGGTAAGCTGAGCGCATTATAAATTTCATATTATTATTATTTATTATTCTCCGTTTCTTTGGGATATGGAAGGGCACCCTGGACATGACTGGACTGGTAAGTGGTGTGGCCTCATCATGAACATCACCCATCAAAGGTGGATCTGCTCTCTGGGGATGTGCTGGACCCTGCTTGACGTTTGCTGTGGCCCTGCCTTCTGCCCTCTGCATCATGTGTAATGGGTGATGCAACAACAGTGTACTCCTTCCTCTGCTTCTGCGGGGTGTGGATGGGAGTAGAGGTATGGGGGACTCCACAGCTTGATTTGATTTGATTTGATTTGATTTTACATTTTATAAAGCGCGGCAAATGCCCGAAGGCGTCTTGGCGCTGGGATAGTCTGCAGCCTAGAGTACCAGCTAAGTCTAAATCTGAATGCCTATTTAATTGTTAAACAGCCAACCGCTGACACATGTGTTTTACGTTCCTTCTCCAACATCCCTCGGGGCATGCAGGGGTGATGTATGCCTGTCCTTAATGGAGCTCATGTCCATGGGAGATCCCTTGGCCCTGGGAGGTGCCCTGCCTGTAGGATGTGTCCTGTCTCTGGAATGTGCCTGATCAATGGGCGGTGCCCTGTCCCTGGGAGTTGGCTTGTCCTTTGTAGTGTCCCGGTCCATTGTAGTGTCCCTTTCCTTTGCAGTGTTCTTGTCCTTGGGAGTGTTCCTGGCCTTGGGAGGTGCCCTTTCCTTTGCAGTGTCCTTGTCCTTGGGAGTGTCCCTGGCCTTGGGAGGTGCCCTTTGATTTGCTGTGTCCTTGTCCTTGGGAGTGTCCCTGGCCTTGGGAGGTGCCCTTTCCTTTGCAGTGTCCCTGGCCTTGGGAGGTGCCTGTTCCTTTGCAGTGTCCTTGTCCTTGGGAGTGTCCCTGGCCTTGGGAGGTGCCTGTTCCTTTGCAGTGTCCTTGTCCTTGGGAGTGTCCCTGGCCTTGGGAGGTGCCCTTTCCTTTGCAGTGTCCTTGTCCTTTGCAGTGTCCTTGGCCTTGGGAGGTGCCCTTGCCTTGGGAGTGCCTTTGGAGGGGGGTGCCTGTGTTACATGTGAATCCCTGTCCCCCAACACCCCTTGAGTATCCTGTGTGTCAACTCCAGGGTAGCTGATGTCGTGGTCTGTGAAAGATTTCCCTGTCCTAGGGGATGGTGTCTGTGCCCTCCGTGCCCTGCCTTGCTGCCTGTGGCTGCTTCTAGTGCAATACCCTGAAAATGAGGCCAGCTCAGAAATGTCACTCTCCGCTGAGACATCAAGTGGTGTGGATGGGGGAACTGAAGTAGAACCTGGTCCCTGCGACTTTTGAATGGCTGTAGACACTGTGTTGGATAACGACTGAACAGTTCTGTGTAGACCAGCAACATCGCCATGCATCCCCTCCATGAATGCTACCACCTGCCCCAACTTCCTATCGTGGTCTAGGAGAGCATTGATCATGTTGGTCTGCCCTACACACAGCTGTCGCAGCAGATCAACCGCCTCATCAACCGCCTCAGCACAAAGGGCACTTTGTGTCACAGGGGCAGGGGCAGCGGTGCCTGCACCGAAGGCCACTCTGCTCCCCCTACTCTGGCGAGCATGAGCAGTACTTGTTGCAGTTGGTAGCAGTGTTGGCCCTGTGTGCTGTTTACTGACAGAAGGTGTAGATCGCCCACTCCCCTCTTTTCTCTCTTTCAGATTTGGCCGAGGGCACTGACCCACAAACGACAGAGCTCAGTGGTGGCAATGCATCAGAATCCGAAATCACACAAACGCACACTGAGACTGAAGAAAAGTAGCCCCGGAGATGGGGACAGGACTGTCCCTGACTCACCAACACCGTCTGAAGATGAGGACGATGGTGTCTCCACATGTGAGTCCTCAGGGACAGTCCTTCAGAGAGAAAAGAGGTATACATAAGTGCCACACTCACGTACTGAAAATTACAAAACCAAAACACCTTGACTGCTGACCAACATGTAGCCCCCATCCTGTACAAGAACCACCCCTACCAGACATCCTCATGTCAAAGAACCGGGGGTGCCTGTGAAACATGTACATCTAACAAACAGGGCAAGTGCATGCAGACCACCACACATGTGTTGCCATGAGAACACAGACCTCAAGGGCATGTCCTGGTACCCTGCACTACAATGCAACTGGTATGTCCACCTGGCTGACAAGGAAGCCAACGCACACTCCAATAATGGCACCAACATGCTATTGCAGAACAACATACACAACACGGATATCACTACTGCGTCTGGCATCAGTACATGCATGCACTCACAAGTCACAAACACATTCAGTGTGCTTACCGCTAGTTTGCTGCTGATCCCCTCTCAACCGGGCGGACAGGTCAGGATGCATCACTGCAATGATACAGACATCAGAGGGGTCATGGTGCGTCGTGCAAGCCGGGATGAACGTGGAATCTGCCCCAGTGTCATCTCCGCCACATTCTTGCTGAGCCTGGAGATGTCGTCCCAGCGCTTGTGGCAGTGTGTGTGTCGCCTATTGCACACCCCCACTGCCCTTACATCACATGCTATGGTCCTCCACACGGCCTTGCGAAGGTGCAGCTTGACCTACCATGATGGGAGACAAAAGGGGAAAGTCAGTGGACATTTGGCCATTCACACAGATAGGAGCAACACGTATCCTTCAGCAGCCATGCACTGTAAAGCACATGTGAAGGTCCCACAGCACACCGCCAAGATTGCAGAAGCCAGGAGTCAGTGACCACCTCATGCACACCAACATGGTACCCACTGCACTTACCACCTGTCCGGGGGCACCGTAGAGCCGGTCATAGTGGCGGAGCACGCCGTCCACAAGGACATCCAGCTCCACTGTGGTGAAGGGACGAGACCGGATCTCTCGGACTCTCGACATGGCAGGGTCCCGGACTGTGGCACAACAGCAGCAGTTGGTGGATTGGTCGATTCAGAAAAGGGAATGGTAATGGACAGAGCTTCTGAATTAAGCAGAATACTCTTACCCAATCAAGAGATCAGGGCTTGATCCATCACCGTTTTTTAGCTCACTGCACCATCCCAGCTCAGAACCTGGCTACATGCAAATTAGTCTGTCCCTGTCCCATTGCATCATGGGAACAGGGCAAACCAAACTACCAAGCCAATTCTTATACTGGGAAGGAAACAAGCTTCCGGGGACCGGTTTCTGGCATTACAGCCGTCATCGGCCCGGCTTGCTTGAATCCTGATGGTGCAATGAGCAAGGGACTCACATCTGAGTATACCCTTCCACGCTTATGGTGGACAAAACGATTCAGAAAAGGGGGTGGTAATGGACAGAGCTTCTGAATTAAGCAGAATACTCTTACCCAGTCAAGAGATCAGGGCTTGATCCATCACCGTTTTTTAGCTCACTGCACCATCCCAGCTCAGAACCTGGCTACATGCAAATTAGTCTGTCCCTGTCCCATTGCATCATGGGAACAGGGCAAACCAAACTACCAAGCCAATTCTTATACTGGGAAGGAAACAAGCTTCTGGGGACCGGATTCTGGCATTACAGCCGTCATCGGCCCGGCTTGCTTGAATCCTGATGGTGCAATGAGCAAGGGACTCACATCTGAGTATACCCTTCCACGCGTATGGTGGACAAAACGATTCAGAAAAGGGGGTGGTAATGGACAGAGCTTCTGAATTAAGCAGAATACTCTTACCCAGTCAAGAGATCAGGGCTTGATCCTTCACCGTTTTTTAGCTCACTGCACCATCCCAGCTCAGAACCTGGCTACATGCAAAATAATCTGTCCCTGTCCCATTGCATCATGGGAACAGGGCAAACCAAACTACCAAGCCAATTCTTATACTGGGAAGGAAACAAGCTTCCGGGGACCGGTTTCTGGCATTACAGCCGTCATCGGCCCGGCTTGCTTGAATCCTGATGGTGCAATGAGCAAGGGACTCACATCTGAGTATACCCTTCCACGCTTATGGTGGACAAAACGATTCAGAAAAGGGGGTGGTAATGGACAGAGCTTCTGAATTAAGCAGAATATTCTTACCCAGTCAAGAGATCAGGGCTTGATCCATCACCGTTTTCATGTGGATTGGTCAGGAGCAGCAGGTAGAGGAGATGGGTGCAGGCAGCAGTTGGGGGATTGGTCAGCAGCAGCAGGTAGAGGTGATAGGTGCAGGCAGCAGTTGGTGGATTGGTCAGCAGCAGCAGGTAGAGGTGATGGGTGCAGGCAGCAGTGGCTGGAAGCAGTGGATGTGTGCTGCAGACATTCACACATATATAGGGCCCTGAGCTGATATCAGTGGCACACGTCTGCAGCAATTGGTTTTCCCGGGCTGCCTCTTTCAAAAAGAGCCAATGACTGTCCCTGCTGTGGCAGTGCACGGCTTCCGCTATTTTTTGAATTCGCTTACGCACCCTGCATTACCTGTTTCCTTTGGCTACATGTGCAAGGACCGTCACGGTCCCACACCAGCAACCGCATGTGCGCGCTACCGCGATGGTGCATCATTTGAAATTCAACACTTACTGGCGGAGCAATGGCGGAGCACGCATTCTGCGGGGGCAGGGCAGGCTAACACATACATTTGAATGCGCAAATGGGAATGGCAGTTGGTACCCCCCTTACAGTCACATTGCAGCACCCACCGCAGACCGCCGGGCCTGGCCGCTCACCCACCGCCGGGTGCAAGCGGTGGGTGACCGCGGGGTGCAGGCGGTGGCTGACCGCCCTGTGTAGTGATATCAGCCTGGCATGGTTGCCCCTGGCCGCTCCCCCACCGCCGGGTGCGGGTGGTGGGTGACCGCCGGGTGCAGGCGGTGGGTGACCGCGGGGCGCAGGTGGTGGCTGACTGCCCTGTGTAGTGATATCAGCCTGGCATGGTTGCCCCTGGCCGCTCACCCACCGCCGGGTGCAGGCGGTGGGTGAGCGCGGGGTGCGGTCGGTGCGTGACCGTCCTGTGTAGTGTTATCAGCCTGGCATGGTTGCCCCTGGCCGCTCACACGCCGCCTGCACCTTGCAGTCACCCACCGCCCGCACCCCGCGGTCACCCACCACCCGCACCCAGCGGTCACCCACCGCCCGCACCCCGCAGTCACCCACCGCCTGCACCCGGCGGTGGGTGAGCGGCCAGGGACAACCATGCCAGGCTGATATCACTATACAGGGCGGTCAGCCACTGCCTGTACCCGGCGGTCACCCACCACCTGCACCCGGCGGTGGGTGAGTGGCCAGGGGCAACCATGCCAGGCTGATAACACTACACAGGGCGGTCATCCACCGCCTGTACCCCGCGGTCACCCACTGCCCGCATCCGGCGGTTACCCACCGCCTGCACCCGGCAGTGGGTGAGCGGCCAGGGGCAACCATGCCAGGCTGATAACACTGCACAGGGCGGTCACCCACCGCCTGCACCCTGCGGTAACCCACGGCCCGCATCCGGTGGTCACCCACCGCCTGCACCCGGTGGTGGGTGAGCGGCCATGGGCGACTATGCCAGGCTGATATCACTACACAGGGCGGTCAACCACCACCTGCACCCGGCAGTCAGCCACCACCTGCACCCGGCGGTCACCCATCACCTGCACCCGGCAGTGGGTGAGTGGCCAGGGGCAACCATGCCAGGCTGATATCACTGCACAGGGCGGTCACCCACCGCCTGCACACAGCGGTCAACCACCACCTGCACACGGCGGTCAACCACCGCCTGCACCCGGCAGTGGCTGAGCGGCCAGGCCCGGCGGTCTGCGGTGGGTACTGCTATGTGACTGTAAGGGGGGATACCAACTGGCATTTCGACTTGTCCATTCAAATGTATGGGTTAGCCTGCCCCGCCCACGCGGAATGCCTGCTCCGCCATTGCGATGCCAGTAAGTGATGATTTTCAAATGATGCACCGTCGTTGTAGTGCGCACATGCGGTTTGCGGGGTGTGACCGTGATGGTCCTTGTCAACTCAGCAAATGTAATGCACTATTGCAGTATCAAGGATCATCTTATGTGTTGGGGGAAGGCGTACCCGGATGTCATGTGTACACACAATGCATGTCTCCGCATACATGTAATGTTCATAGTTGTACATGTGTGTCAGGACATGTCCAGAATGCGTCAGTAATCATTATGTCATGTCAATGGCCCGTGTACACGTGTATCAGTTATGTCCATTGTTTACATGTGTGTCCATACTATTGACCTTGCCAGGGTTGAACATAGGCCAGTGATGTGAGCCCAAGTTGAGTCAGATGTTCATGGCTATGTGTTTACGTCTTGGTTTTGAGGTCACACGTTTCTATTGGTACACATCTACACAGTACATCATGGCTATGTATCCACATCCAGAAGCTGTTGTGAGTGTGTGGTTTGTGTGTGCAAGTCACATTGATGGTGGTATACATGCATACTGGGTATGCATCTGTGTGTCGCATGTTGTATGCCCATGCCTGTCATGTGAGGATGCAGAGCATTGTAGGTGGGGTCATGGGTGCATGATGACAAGGAGGGTGTGGTCCATGTTTGTGTTGTGTGTGCACGTCAAGGTGTGTCTGTGGGGACGCTTCTCCACACTTGGGCAATCAGTCATGTTATGTTGGCAGTTCTTTCAACATGTCTGCACGTAACATTCGACTTTTTTGCACACCGGATATTGTTTGTGGGTGTACATGGTGTGTAGTCAGCTGTAGAGCCTTATATTTTGGTCACGTCGCACATACAATCAGTGTCTGCAACATGTATAGTTTGTATTGTGTTGGTCAAGATGTGATGGTGTGGCCCAGCTGTGCGTTGTTGGTCAATTGGCATCTGCTCCCATCTACTCCCACACAGGAGGGAACCAAATGTGCATCGACCATACACTGCGCTGGAGGACATGGTTGAAGAGGAGGTAATCCAGAAATTCCGGCTGGACAGACGGAGGTTGCAGGACCTTGTAGGCCAATTTTCACCTCATCTGCAGCCAGGCAGGCCATATCCAGGAGCAATTACACCCACAGCAAAGGTGATGGCGGCACTTCACTTCTTCGCAACTGGCACTTTCCAGTACACAGTTGGTCATGCCGGGGGGATGTCCCAATCTATGTTCAGCATGGTACTGCAGGATGTGATGGATACCATTATGTCTTACAAGGATGATTACATCCATTTCCCACGTCCGGCAGAGCTGGCTGCAGTGAAGGGTGACTTCTATGCCCTGGCCCAGATTCCACACATAGTGGGTGCCATTGATGGGACACATATTGGTCTGATTCCACCCCAGGCACGTGAAGCCGTCTATTATAATAGGAAGCACTACCACTCTATAAATGTGCAAGTGGTGTGCCTGGCTGACAACATCATTTCCCATGTGTGTGCAAGATTTCCAGGGTCCGCACATAACTCCCACATCCTGCGGAGCAGCATTGTCCCCCAACTGATGGCTAATTTGCATCAAGAACGTGCGTGGCTTGTAGGTGAGTGTGCTGTGATGACTACTGTGTTGTATGTGTGCCATGCTGTTCCCACCAATCCTGGTAATAATGTATGTGTCTGTCATCCCCCCACCTAGGCGACTCTGCGTACCCAAACTGACCGTGGCTGCTGATCCCCCTACGGAATCCAACTACCCCAGGAGAAATGCGCTACAATGAGGCCCATGGGAGGACACGTCGGGTGGTGGAACGTACATTTGGACTGCTGAAGTCTAGGTTTCGTTGCCTTGATAAAAACGGAGGGGCCCTGCCATACTCACCCGGCAAAGTATGCAAAATCGTGGTTGCCTGCTGCATGCTCCACAACCTGGCCTTACGCAATAACATTGCACTGATTATGGACCCTGCAGACCAACAGGTTGCTCCGCCTCCCATACCACCCATGTCCAGTGATGAGGAGAGTAGGGAGGAAGAAGGTGTGGACCAGAGGCGTCAGCTCATTGCTCGCTACTTTACTTGAATGTGAGTAACTACCTCGTGCTGGTGTTCAAAGCGTGATGTATGTTCGCTGGTGATGTGTGGATGTGGTGTGTGGATGGTGCCTGTTCAGGTATGTTCTGTTTGCAAATGCTTGTGGGAGATGGTGTACGTCCAAGGCTCTCTGATGTGTGTCCTGGGATCCGCTTAATTTGTGATGAGTGTGGTTTGTGGGATGTTGCTGTACGGTGTGGTGTGATGGTTGTGATTCAGTTTCCTGACCTGTGCTTGTTGTTCTCTCATTATCCCTAGGTCACTCCCACAGAGACATGATTGTCAAGTCAATTGATACCTCCACCTGGTAATGACAAGCACTAAGACGAACCTTTGATTGAAACATGGAGGTCACACAGCATTGAGTGTTTACGTGGTGTTTATTTACAGGGTGTGGATTACTGTTTGTGCATATTTACAAATAGGTGTTGGTGGGGAAGTGAGAGTTGAAGGTCATGTCAGATGAAAACACCGTGGGGACACCACATTGTGTGATGTACACCTAGTCCAACAGACGTGTGCCAATGCTTGGTATTGTGGTGCAAGATAGTTCGCAGAGTGAATGCCAGGCTCAAGGAAGGGTGAAGTCAGTGGCGGCCCCTCTTTGAGCGGGTGGATGGTGCATTGCCACTGCTGTCAGCTGGATCCAGCCTCGGACGGCCCCTCCGTCTTGGAGCCGGAGCGGTGCCAGCTGTGGGGGCAGGTTGTTCTGGTACCACCTCCCTGATAGTGGCCTCAGGTGATGGTGGCGGTGGTGTTGGTGCCCTGTCCCGCTGGCCACTTGGGGGAGGGGGAGGGGGAGGTGGTGTTGGTGCCCTGTCCCGCTGGCCACTTGGGGGAGGAGGAGGTGGTGTTGGTACCCTGTCCCACTGGCCACTTGGGGGAGGGGGTGGTGGTGTGGTGCAGGATAACCACTCCCTCCAAAGAGCTGTTTGCTGAGCCATGATGGCAACAATTTGTCCCAATCGGGTGTCAACGGACCGCAACAGCTGGTAGGTGTCTATGGAGTCTTGGTGTGCACGATCGGCCTGTGCCTGCGACCGCTGGTAGTAGGCTTCCACTCTGGCGATGGCATCCAGTGTCTCTGTCCCATGATGGGCTGGGTGTTGTTCACGGCCTCGCCTTGCAGCTGCACTCCTGTTTGTGACCTGTGCTGTCACCTGTGTCCTCACCCGTCCACTCTCCCTGCTAGCCTGTGATGTTGATGGTCCATCATCGTCCGATGAGTCAGGCAGGATGGCAGTGGCAGGAGTGGTGGTGGTGGTAGCTGCACAGTTCACAGTGGCAGTAGTTGCTGTTGTTCCAGTGTTCAGGTGGTGGAGGCAGGGATGTCCTGTGAGCCTGATGGCCCTGGGAGTGTAGTTGGGCCAGCATCATCCTCCGCACCCGAGTTGTCCACGGGATCATCACCTGAAACTCCAGGCTGTGAGGGGGGCGACTGGTGCTGGCGGTTGCTGGTTTCTCCTGTCAAGTCTCAGTCACCTAAGGGACAAGAATATAGAAATCAATGCTGTGGACATGACAGGTTTGTTGTTGTTACATTTCTATTTTGTCGGGAATGAGGACATGGTTGTTGGTGTCATCAAATTGGTGTGTTACACAGTACTCGGCATTATGGTGGTGTGGAGGTGGGGAGACAATACTTGGATATGTGTGGGCCTGTCCTGCTATTGGATGGTGCCCCTGTGAAGATGGCTACCTACATGTAAGTTTGAAGAGGGAGATGCAGTGGTCAACACATGGTAAGCGGACTCCATCTTGCTCTGGGCTCGGGACATGGGGGCCTGTTTGGTGTTGTAGTGCTGGACCAACCCCCCCCCACCCATCCCCACCCTCCCTGTAGACATGGGGGCCTGTTGGGAGTTGTAGTGCTGGACCTACCCCCCCACCCTTCCCCACCCTCCCTGTAGACATGGCGGCCTGTTGGGAGTTGTAGTGCTGGACCTACCCCCCCCACCCTCCCTGTGAACATAGGGGCCTGTTGGGAGTTGTAGTGCTGGGCCAACCCCCCCAACCTCCCTATAGACATGGGGGCCTGTTGGGAGGTGTAGTGCTGGACGAACCCCCCCACCTTCCCCCACCCTCCCTGTGAACATGGGGGTCTGTTGGGAGTTGTAGCGCTGGACCAAACCCCCCACCCTCCCTGTGAACATGGGGGCCTGTTGGGAGTTGTAGTGCTGGACCCACACCCTCCCTGTAGATGTGGGGGCCTGTTGGGAGTTGTAGTGCTGGACCACCCCCCCACCCTCCCTGTGAACATGGGGGCCTGTTGGGAGTTGTAGTGGTGGACCAAAAACCCTCCCCCACCCTCCCTGTGAACATGGGGGCCTGTTGGGAGTTGTAGTGTAGTGTCCTGTTTTGTGTGTTTTCTATTTACTTCCGTCCGCCATTTTTTAATCGGTTTGACGGCAGGGGTGATGTTCGTTTGGTCCTTCCGTAGTCATGCTCCGTTTTTCGATGATTCCGCGGCGGTCGTGAAAGCTGGTGAGTTCCGTAGGGATTGAGGGGTTATTCTAATCGTGCGGCCGGACCCTCCGCTTGTCGTGCGGAGGTTGGCCCTGTTTCCGCGGTGTTTCCTTCCGGGGCGGAGGGATTTTATGTTGTACCGTCCGCCTGTGGCGGTCTTTCATGTGATCCGTCCGCCGCGGGCGGTGTTTGATGTGATCCATCCGCCGCGGTCGGTGTTTGCTGTCAGTTATATCCTAATCGCTACTGCTGTTGTCCACGGAGCGGTCGGGAGTATTTTTCCTACGACCATCGCGGACGGAACACGTTTCCGTCCGCCATCCTAATCGACCCCGAAGTTAGGTGCTTCGGTTCAGCTATAGTTGCCAGCTTTACTTAAAGTAATGTTACATAACAAGATGCACTCTTTTCACTTTGTTGAGGAGGTCGATAAGTTTATTAGGCAGCTCGAATCTGGGGTCCACTAAAAGCTTATCGTTGGATGAAAGTAGATTGGTTTTTTCTGCTTTAGTATTACCCTAACAGTAAAACTAAGTACTGTTTTATTATTTATTTTGCACTGATTGTATTTGGGGTTCTTTCGTTGCACGCCGAGGGGTCACTCATTGGGCTTTTGCCATGGGAAGTTGGTCAGGGTTTTCAAAGGATGGGGGGAGGGGTGTAGGGTGCCCAGGGTGGAGAGCTTAAGGGAGAAAAATATCAAAATTACCTCAAATGTCTTGTTTTCCACCAAGCTAGTGAGTTATGCAAGATTTTTTAGGGAATGACTGGGAATAGAGCAAATGTGATAAAAGTCTTGTTGGGGAATGTGAATGGTCTCCAGGTGAAGGGAAGGAGAGATAAGATAATGCAGTATTTGAAGGCCTGTCGGGCACAAATTATTATTCTACAAGAGACACTTCTTACAGAGGGGGAAAGTAGGAAGATTTTTCAAGCACAGAGATAGGTTTTGCATATAATCTATACAAGGCAGACAGCAGTCACAAAGGGGGTAGCATTATTTGTTAAACAGGGCACAAATATTTTGGTAGAAGGCAGTGTTTCAAATATTGTAGGAAAATAGCTTTTAGCAAAGTTAAAAAAATGTGGGTAGAGCTTTGCTTTGGTGGGTTATTATGGTCCGAACCAGGACGATACAGGTCCTTTGGATGAATTAGTTAGGGAGATTTTGGGCTTCACAGATCAGATTATTATGGCAGGAGATTTTAATACAGTTCTGGACCATAAATTGGATACATCCCTGAATAGCAGAGAAGCAGTAAATCCCAAGATATTGGAGAGGGTGCGATTGTTGATGGCGCAGTGGGGACTTTGTGATATATGGAGATGTAAAGTTGGGTTGCGAACAGGTTTTACATATACCAAAAAATATAAACATAAGTCACGTATTTACTATTGTCTAGTAGACAGGGTTCTAAAGGATTCCGTTTTGGAGGTTGAACATATAGGAGTAAATTTCTCAGATCACTCAGCTATCCTTCTTCATATGAGGTTAGGAGAGGGAACTGTACGTTCAAGATGGTGGTTAGATCACACTATTTTATTGGAGACTGTTGAGATCATAAGAGAGGAAACTAAGGAATTTTTTTTAGAGGAACCAGGGCTCAGCTATGATTGGGATCGTCTGGGATGCTTACAAGGCCTATTTAAGAGGCAGACTAGGTGCTTTAGTGGCAGGGAAAAGGCAAGCATATATACAGAAAGGTTTTGGATTTAGAGGAGCAGATTCAGAAGTTGAAAGGATTTTTGAGTAACTCAGGAAGCGTTGAAGGATGTGAAAAGGAACTGGCTGAAATAATAAACTTAAAGGCAAGTCTGTCAGGAGTTTTAAGTGACAGAGTTAAGGAGAAGTGGGACCCTAGCCAGATGGTGCATTTTGAATATGGTGAAGGTTGTAGTAAATTACTAGCGTGGAAGGCAAAGAGTGATCAAGTTAGAAATCTGATTAAAGACATTAGTTGTGAAGACTCAGGTGCGGTTCTCAGTGACAGTTGGAGAATTAGGCTAGTGTTTCATAGACATTTTGGGAAAGTGTATAAGGAAGATTTGGTAATTACTAACCCTGGGCGTAGTGTGCGGAATGGGGCTACGCGGAGCTACGCGAAGTGGGCACAAAACTACGTCCACCCGCGCACTCCGCGTAGCCCCACTACGCGCCGCCCGCCTCCCTCCCGCCCTCCCTAAATACTGCAATAAAAGGATAGAAAGCTTTTAAAAACACTTACCTTGTCCGCCGCGTCCCCGGGGCTCCCTCTCGCCGTCCCTGGATTCGCGCCGCCATTTCGAATACTAATGCGCATGCGCGGGCGCCTGCGCATGCGCATTTCTCACGAGAAATGCGCATGCGCGGCCGCCTGCGCATGAGCATTAGTATTCGAAATGGCGGCGCGAATCCAGGGACGGCGAGAGGGAGCCCCGGGGACGCGGCGGACAAGGTAAGTGTTTTTAAAAGCTTTCTATCCATTATTGAAGTATTTAGGTAGGGCGGGAGGGAGGCGTGTGGCGGCCGGCTAAGCACCGTCTGCGGAGCGCGCGTAGTGCCGCCTGGCTACGCCCGCTACGCAAAATGCGTAGGAGACGGCACTACGCACACTCCGTGCACAGAGTGTAGCTGGCCGCCCACCCTTAGTAATTACTGAGAATGACGTGTTGACCTGGTTGGACCATATGGAACCTCTACTGGAAGAGGCAATGGTGGTATTAAATGAGGAGATCTCTGTCGAGGAGCTAGAGGAGGTTATTGGGGGAGGTAAAAGGGGGAAGACTCCAGGGCCAGATGGCCACACGCATTAGGTTTATAAAGCTCTGGCTAGTACTATATTACCTATTTTGAGGCAGCTCTTTAATGCAATATTTGTATCAGATTTTGCTCTGCCTAAATCCTAGACAGAGGCCATCATAACTTTAATTCCTTAGCCTGGGAAGTCTTCAAAAAGTGTTGACTCTTATAGGCCTAGTTCTCTTTTAAATGCTGACTACAAGCTCTTTACAAAGGTTAGGCAGGGAGGCTAAATGGGATTATGTCGCACTTGGTGCATGAAGATCAAAAGGGGTTTATCAGAGGAAGAGCTCTGAAAGAGCTGACCTATTCGCTTATATGTTCTATAGATATGGCCGCTGCGTAAGATCTTCCTTTGGCAGTAATAGCGTTAGATACCACCAAAGCGTTTGATCGCGTAACCTGGGTGTATTTGCAGAAGGTGGCCAAATATCTTAATCTAGGTAAAATTTTCTGTAGAAAATTGAGAGGTATTTACGCTTCTCCGGAAGCCAGAGTGTTAGTTAATGGGGCATTGACACAGCCAGAGCAGATCATGCGGGTACTAGGCAAGGTTGCCCCCTTTATTGACCTTCATATTGAGCCTTTAGCAAGAAACATAAGGAGCTGAATTGATACATTGCCTTTTGAATTTAATGGCTGGATTAATAAAAATTGGGCTCTATGCGGACGATATCTTAATTTTCACAAATAATTTACCACAAACTTTGAGATATGTCCTAGAAATAATAACTGATTTTGGAAAAGTTTCACGGTATGATATCAATGGAATGTTCTCATTTATAGCTTCCAATCTCTTCCACCAGTCCCTTTGTCTTGCAAGGGGCATGTGGTGCTTAATAAATCATCAATAAATATTTTAAAAAGAAATTACTCTGGTAAAAATGTGTTCTTTTAATTGTGCTACGGCACACACAATTCGCATTTTACGAATGTTTCTGCTGCTCAAAAGCGCATGTCTAGTTGTTTGCGAGTAGAAATACTTCTACCAGTTTCTGACATACATACTTTCCATCTTTAATTATTAACAGCACCCCTTGGCAATGTTAAGGTAACATGGATGAGTTGCTCTAATTCATGCAAGAACGTTTTGGATCCATATCAGTCTTTCAATACTTTCTGTAGTATATATAAACCAACAGGCGTAGGCTGGCCTATAGGGCAATCAGACAGTGCCAAATGGGCAGATCTGACAGGTCAGTCTGTGGGCTACTTCTTTGGCTGTTCGTGGGCCTGTTTTATGGTCTGGTGGGCTGGTTTTTACTGTTGATTTCCCTGATACTAAAAGGAACATTGACTGCAGCAAGCTCAAATCCATTCAGTCTTCTCCACATTGCAAAACAATTATGCAATGTTCAATATTTACCCTATTAGCAAACAATAGCCACATTTTCAGGTTTGCAGTTCACTAATGGAGTCCCTTTAATTTTGGTGCCTAGGTCTATTTTATGTTCCCTTCTGGGAACCCATTTTTCTGTTTTGTGAGGCACTCCAAGAGAGTACATGTGTTTTTAGTTGTCTCCTGTACGATAGTTCACAACATTAAACATGCTATATTTCTTTGAAAAGATTTTCAGCTTCCTATCTTTCTGCTTAACTGATTCTATGTATCTCTGCCAGGAACAATGTTCTGTCTTCTAGCTTATTATTTTGGTCAGTGCTCTTTACTAACTGAATAACTTAAACACTCCTCTTCCTCGATTTCATGCCCATGCCATAGGCACCCCCCAAAATAAACATGCTGGAGTTCAAAAGTGAATAAGCAATAAACAGGATTTACATTTAATTTTTATCGGATCATATTTGCTGTGCAAAGACAGGGATCAAATATTACACTCTATTTAACAGGGAGATATGTGTTTACCTTTCTTCCACACCATGCATAATGCACTCTATTGCCACTCCACTATACAACACTTTATTCTACTCTTCAATCTATTCCATGCCACAACATTCTACAGCACTCAACAACACTCTGTATTGTACTCTATGCCACTCTATGCCCCTCCACTCTGTCAGACTCTATGCTACTCCGCTATACCCTACTTCACACTACTCCACTGTACTCCAATCTATGCAGCTCCACTCTATGCCAGTCTATGCCTCGCCACTGTATGACACTCAACTGTACTTCATTGTATGACACTGTACTCCACTCTACGCCACTCCACTCTACAACACTCTTCTCTATTTCATTGTATGTCTGTTACCGCGGGGCTAGGAAGGGGTAGGAGACGTGTTTTGGTAGTAGAGGTTTTTATTTTCGCATACAGGTCATCGGTACAAGTTTTTCTTGTGGCGCCCCTTCTGGGGGATCGGCTCCTTTCCTTACGGGTCTTTCGGAGCACTCCCTCCTCCTTTGTCCGGACGGGGCTCCTCCTCCTGCTGCTGGGCTCTGGAGGCTCCGTAGTGCTCGCCCTCGCCGGCCGCCGAGAAGGTAAAGAGAAGAGAGGACAAGTAAGTTCTTCCGAATTTCAAGAATGGCAGTTGAGTGGGGAAGGGGGACGTGAGGGACGTGAGGGTGACACACGGTGCACGGCTATCTAGACTCGTGATTGTGAAGTTATAGTGCTAAGCCAATCAGGGGAAGCAGGTTGTCTCTACGATCCCTTTAAACTAAGTCAGGCGTCTGCCTTTTCGCCTCCACCACCCCAGGAACCGTTCACGTACCTCGGCTAGCCGTACCCCTCCTGGCGTACGGCTGGGCGGCTCGTGGGGTTGGCCTCCAGGCTTTGTAGATCCTGTCTCTCCTCTCTTGGCGCTCTCTGCAGAGGTCTCCGGTCTCGCCGTTTCTTGATCCGAGGAATCCGGTTCCCGCCGTCCTGGTTCAGGTTTCTCTACTTCCGCAATGGTCTCCTCGCTCAACCAACTCGCTCCTCCGCTCCAGTCCGTCTCGCTGCTTCCCGCCTCTCCGCTCTCCTGCACTCTGTCCGCTCCTCCGGTGTAGTAACACACCTGGGGACTGTTGATGCCTCCTTTTACCGGCTCACCAGGCTCCTCCTCCACCATCAGGCTGTCAGTCCATTTAAAGGGCCCCCATCCTTCCTCCTCTTCCTCGTCGCAACTATATCTTTCAGTGGCCGACCATCCAGGGTTTTGGGGAGGCTGTGGAGACAAGAGGGGGGGGTCGGACATCATTAAAGGGGGTCCCTCTTCAGGGCGAGACCCCGTACCCAGGTTACAATGTCATTATACTACACTCTACTCCACTCCACTTTACGACACTGAACTATATGCAGCTCTACTCCATATGGTAGTGTAGTTCCTATATTCCCAATAGGCTCTGCAGCATTGGAATAATATATCCTATAGATTTGATGTAGGACGTATGTCAACTAGGTCTCTATTGAATATACTAAACTTAATTGTGAGTGCCAGCTAGCTCAGAGGTCACTAGAAACTTTCTTGAATTCACAAGAAGGGATTCGTTTCTGACAACCGCATGAACAAGACAACTTTGTTTCCCAAGAAAAAGAAATGTATCTCTAGAGTCGTGGAAACAATAGATAAGAATTTCACTCAGTCAATCGTGCATGCTTTGTTTCAACAGAGGTGCAGAGAAATAGAGAGACGGGCGTTTTCAATAAAAGGTTTTTCTTGAACAGTCTTCTTTCTCATGCAAGTAAAGTGAACTGCCACAATCGTAATGCATGCTGCAAAGTATAACATGTACAGCGAGAATTTAATCATAAAATAATACTGTAAAAGCATTGTATGGTTTCTAAGCCATATAAAAGTACATACATAAATACACAGACTATAAATACTCAACTAGTGCTCTCTGGAATACGCCTAAACCAATGTACCTAACCTAAGTCTAGTACGCGGGAGGGAGTAAGTATTGTCTAGCATAGGTTTCGTTTTCTTTGCCAAGAATTTAGCAAAGATTTCTCTTAGGGTCTAATCAACTCCATACCTTAGTTAAGAATGAAGGAGGTCTGGTATCTCTGTCTCTGGACTCGATTTCCCAACACCCCGCAAGGGGAGCTTGGAAACACTGGAGCTGAATTCTCAGCAAGAGAAAGGACAGCTTCTCGATCAGTGCATCAGCTGGAGGGTCGGCTTCCTCCTGCACTTGCTGTAGGGAGCTGCGTCGGGCAAGTAGATAGTCGAACTGCTCCGAAACCACTGTGTCTTCCTAGAGCGAATGAAGGCATATTTATACCTTGAAGGTGCCTAGTTTGACATAAAGTCAGGCATAATAACGTCAGTAAAGAACCCCAAGGGAATGGTAGTCCTTTGTAAACTCCATGAGTTCTTGGACAAATCAATATTCAAGCAAGGGGAGGTCCCTGACTGCTTAAGCCGATTTCCCAAGAAATCATTGTGAAGTTTTGGTACGGGTGGAAGTAGCCATGCCTGTATTTGGACTGCATGGGCTATGTCTAAATAAGGGAATGATTTCTATGCCTCTATTAGGGCAATGTGAATTGTATGTATATAAGGGTATGAATCGGGAAAATTCACTCGGATCCTAAAACACCAAATAACAATACCTCTACACACTAAGACCCTCTACTCTAGGACTCTCTATTCACTCTACGACACTCCACAACACTCCACTCAACTACACATTACGCCACTCTACGCCACTCCACACTATGCCATTCTTTTTTTAAAATTTTTTTTATAGTTTTATTTTTATTGCAAACAAGTCAGATAAACAGCATGAGTGAGAAAAAAAAAAAAAAAGAACATTTTCATACCAATTATGAATTATAGAAAGCAAATATTACATATGAGAATGAATAAGGTCTTTGTTATATCAATTAATTCCTTCTTGTGTCCATAGATGTATTGGCGCCCAAATTTTTCTTCCCATTTGTTTCTTTTTCCACCCTTTCGTTGCATAAATTGAAGCTTCCAAATTAAATTTTGCCAACAACCGAGATCTCCACATGGAAAAGGAAGGAGGATCTGCGCTGATCCAGTCTTGTGTAATACATGATCTAAATATAGACATCACAATAAAAATCAAAGACTGATGTTCCTTTCCTAAAGTATCAGTTGATAAACCAAATAATAACAATTCCGGGGTTAAATTTACTGTATGTCCGAGTATAGATTGCATAAATTTCTGAATTTCTGAAAACAACGTTATAAGTTTTGGGCAAGAAAAAAACATGTGAACGGTGCTTGCTCCTATCAGGGAATATCGATTACAGGAGATACCAGCTGTGGCACCCCATTTCATTACCTTAGCTGGGGTATAACACAAATCAAACAATATCATATAATGTTGAGTACGTGATCTACCAGTAAATAAGACAGAATTAGCTAGTTCAATTGATTCTTCGAACAGCACAGTTTTACCAAGTTTCGCTTCCCATTTCTGTTGTATCAAGGGTAAATCATCCAAAAGAAAAGTCATCAAAATATCATAAAAATAACCAATTTTCCTTTTCGTAAACAAGCTCTTGATCAATGTAAACTTTTGTAAAGATTGCTGGTCTCGAGATAACATTGCTTTCAGAAAACTAAATAACTGCAGATATTTAAAAAAGTCAAATCTCGTGAGATTGAATTTGGTTTGGAGTTCATCAAATGAAGATATACGATTCTCTGTGCATAGGTCACCCACATATACAACACCATTGTTACGCCATTTACACATAGTAGCATCCCTGAATATAGGGGGAAATCAATGTACTGAATTTAATGGAGTATATCTTGATATTTTTGGAAGACCTGCATATTTTCTGAGAATTTTCCATGCCTTGTATGCTGAACTTACTATCTTGAATTTTATTTTCTTGTAATAACTAGGTTCTATTACTCTTAGAAAATGCCCTCTTGCTTTAATACCCAAGGAAAATTCATAAATCGATGGGGTATGTGCGAATGACATCGGGGCTTTATTGCCGATAATTAAAGGGGATATATATTGTAGTACCGCCGCCAGATAATAAAACAAATGATGTGGTGTAGCCCATCCTCCTCTTGTCTTTGGTAGGATCATTTTCTTATAGGCTCTTCGAATACCTTTATAGCCCCATAAGAATTTTCCTATCATTTTTTCAGTTTGTTTAAAGAAATCTAGGGGGAATTCAAGTGGAACTGTTCTGAATAGGTATATGAATGTTGGTAGTATCAACATTTTTAATATATTGTTCCTTCCATATAATGATAAGTGAAAATGATCGATACATTCTAACGTCGAGTTGGCTTTTTTGAGTACTGGATTATAATTTATTTTAGGTATATTAATGATTGGCATAGTTAGTTTAATGCCTAAGTATGTCGCCTCGGTAACTATGTTAATTTGAGGTAGAGGGTTTTGACCTACAAAAAGTATTTGTGTTTTAGAAAGATTGAGCTTGTATCCTGAAAAGGAACCAAATTCTCCTGCCATTTCCTCCATCCTATTGAATGCCTTTGCTATATCCTCAGTAACAACTACCACGTCGTCTGCATATGCTAATGCTCTATAATTCATTCCGGCTACCTCTACTGGATTTATTTCTTCGTCTTGATTTAGTTTATTAAGGACGGTATCAATATAAATGGCAAAAAGAAGAGGGGAGGTTGGGCAGCCCTGACGTGTGCCACGTTGAATAGGAAAAGAGGAAGATTTGTTGAGGCCCAGTTTAACTCTTGATGTCGGATTTTGATAGAGAGTCTTCAAAGCTAGAATTATACCCGGTCCAAATCCCTTTATATCAAGTAAGTCCCAGAGATAGGGCCAAGCTACCCTATCGAATGCTTTTTCAGCATCCAGTAGGGCAATTCCAATTGATGTGTTAGTACCTTCTGCCCAATCCATCAATGCAATAATTCTCCGGATATGATCTGATGTGTCTCTATTCGGGATAAAACCATGTTGCCAACGTGGCACGATTGTAGATATGCTTTTTGAGATTCTATAGGCTAAGATTTTTGAGTATACTTTACTGTCAGCATTTATTAAGGAAATTGGCCTATATGATGCCGGGTTCTGAGGGTCTTTATCCTTTTTGTGGAATGTCATTATTGTGGATTCACCCCACGAGAATGGTGGATTCCCTCTCTGTGCCCCAAGAAAAGTAATCAACATATCTTGTTTTATAACATTTCTGAATGTTCTATAAAATTCCAGCGGAATACCGTCAGGTCCCATTGCTTTCCCTAACGCCAATGATAATAATGTTTTTTCTACTTCCTCCCATGAAATATCAGCTTCTAAAGCCGCTTTGTGGGAGTCAGATAGGCAAGTAAACTGGATTGTACTTCCAAAATTCATAAAAATATCTGATGAATAGGTCAGGTCATCATATTGGTATAACTTAGCATAAAATCTTCAGAAGATTTCCAATATTGATTCAGGTTTAGTCTGTACCTGACCTGTCTCATCACTTAAAGAGTTTATAGTATTATACACCTCTCTTTGTCTAATTTTTTTAGCCAGTAACCTACCTGAATTCTCACCTAATTCATATATCTCAGAGCGATAGATTGCCATCTGTTCCGCTAATTCGGTAGCAAACATTTCATATACTCGTGATTTGTGAATAGCTAAATTATTCTCAATATCCGTTGTATCCTGTGACAGAGCTATTGCTACTATGAGTTTTCTTTCCCAATCCAAGACTTTCTTATAGTTCAATTCGCTTTTTTGTCGATTAATCTTTTGTTTCTTAATAACATAAGACAGCGATTCACCACGAATCCGTGCCTTAAAAGCATCCCACACATTCTTCACTTGTGCCGTTCCTCTGTTAATTTAAAAAAATTCCGTTATCCTTTTTGACATAAATTCCACATATTCAGACTCTAATAGTAATTTCCTGTCAAATGTCCAGGATCTAAACTGAGAGGAAGGAGATAACGTATCTATTTTAATTTCAATCATTATTGGATTGTGATCCGAGATAATACGTGGATATAGCTCAAATAAGACATCTTTAATCAATACAGGTTTGATAAAAAAGTAATCCAAACGTACACATTTTTTATGGGGGAACGAATAAAATGTATAGCCTGGATGTGTAGAATTTTTTTCATAAGCTACATCTGATAATCCATGATCTAGTAGCAGGGAGCGAATTGCTCTAAATGTTTTTTTTTTGCCTCCCTGGTAAGGAGATGTACCACAGATATTCAATTTATCGTCAATATGAAGATTTAAATCTCCACAGATAATTAACGAGGGTGGCAAGTTCTAAGTTTAAGAAATTCAACATCTCTGGATCGTCTAGGTTTGGAGCATATATTGAGCAGATAGTCCATAATCTATTACTAATGTTTAATTCTGCTATTGCCCACCTACCATATTGATCAGCCTTGCATCGATTAGAACTTCCTATACCTCTCCTTATCAAGATTGCAACTCCTTTTGTAGTTGTACCCTGCCGTGTACACGTTAATAAATTTATTCCTAATTCATTATACAATTGTCTATCACTCCACATAATATGTGATTCTTGGATACAAAGGATATCGATTTTCATAGTTTAATAATCTGTGCCGCAATCCCCCTTTTTTAAAATTATTTAAACCACATATATTCCAAGAACATATTCGCAGATTTACCATCTTCTTTGTGAATTAGATCAAGTATCTTCATACTCTTCATTTTTCTGAACCCAGCATCTATACTTCCCCCACCAGCTAACATCAACTTCTTTATAAATTTTCTAAGATTAGACAACTTCGGCATATGCAGCCAGACAATTAGTTTAATAAGTAACCAAGAGCAAAAAAAAATAAAAAATTCAAGCAGCACACACATCTTTTCAAATTTTCTGACGTTGTTTGCACCCTCCCGTGACCCCCCAACCCACCCCTGGCTCTGGCCGAGCCACCCCTCCCCCACCCTTTCCCCCTCCCAAACGAGGCATAGGGACTCGTTAGTCCCTACAAGTGATGACATGAGTTGCGCTGGTTGACTCGAGTCTCTCGAATCACCTCTAGTATACTCTTACGACAGCATCCTACCAATGCAAAGAACAAAATTTAAACTTCAAATTTACCAAATAGAGAATCGAATGGCCTAGACATCAAAAAACATCATGAACCAGAAACCAGATTATATGAATACAAATTGACAAAGAGTAATCTCTCTCTTTTTTTATCTAATCACAATAAGAAAAGTTAAATCTGTAAGGTTCTAAAGGTTTTTTTGCTTCAATAAATTTTGCAAAAAAAAAATTTTTTTTTTAGTTTTTTTTTTACGTTTCCCCCAGATGCCATATGCTCATAGGGAGGCCAAAAATTCTTTTGCCACCTTTTAAGATGAAAAAAAAAAGAACGTTCTTTGTGTACTATCTTAAGTTTAGCCGGATTCAATAGAAAGGCTTGTGCACCTTTAGATTGGAAAAGTGGAATAAGCTGACGAAATTGCCAGTGCAATTGAACAGTAGTATGACAGTAATCTGGCCGTACAAAAAACTCCAGGCCCTTTCCCTTACGCTTCTTGTTAGGTCTTGCCAAGTCATAAAGGGCTTCTCTTGCCAAGAAATTGTTTAAAGAAATTAATATTGCTCTTGGGGTATGATTTGCATCTTGTCGAGCGTTCCTTTGAAATGGGAATCTGTGGGCTCTCTGGATCTCCATCTCCCATTTCCACTGATTCAGCTCAGGAAAAGCCTCAGTAAATAACTCTGCCACAAATTGACGAACATTTGTCCCCTCATTCCCCTCCGGAATGTCTAAAATTCGGAGATTATTTTGACGCAACCTGTTTTCTAAGTCCACAAGCTTCCAATTAATCTCCTCCTTTAAGCCTTCCATTGCCATTATCTGTGTTTTTTGCTCGGCCACGGAGTCTTCAATTACCGATATCCTGATTTCTGTTTCTGTTACCCTAGCATTAGTCTCATTAGATGCTTTAATTACCTTCCTTAGATTATTTTGCACTTTTTTCACTGCTCCTTGCAGTCGCATATTCTCCGTTCTGGTTTCCTCCCTGTGCTGGAGCATCACTTGGTATAAAATCTCTAAAATAATTTCTGGATGTTCCGACCCTCCTGACGTTTGATTTGATATGCCTGGTGATATAATCAATGAAGTTAACAAGGGAGGGTGACTGTTATTGGGTTGCACAGTGAGTATAGAATTCTTGTCAGTCCCCCACTCAGGTCTATCCAAAGAGCCATTCTCAGATTCATCTTCGCTAATAATATCATTTCTCAAGCCCTGCCCCGGTTCAGGCAGTGTGTTCTCTGTATCGCTCAATTCTCTCTCTCCCTCTACGCTGTCAGAATCTAGTGCTTGAGACAAGTCAGTCATGAAGTAAAACTTCCCAGCAGAATCAATAGAGTCTGTATCTTCAATGGAAATTGACGGCATAGGCTCGATTAACGCTTCACTGATGGTATTGGAGCCTGAAGCTGTACCAACTGCTATGGCTGCTGCCTTTAAAGTTACTCCATTACCCACATTGTCTTGTTGTTGATTGTTTTGATTGCATGTATCTTTTAATTTTTCCAGAAGTATTTTCTCTGATGCAGATACAGGTATTTTTTTGTGAACATCCCTGGAATCTTAGGAATCGCGCCTAGCCTACAGCTCCCAAAATTCATCTGGATTGTATCATCTATCGGCTGGGAATTCAAAGAGCCTGAGGAATCTACAGACGCCGGGGGGGGGGGGCTCTGAAGTTGCGCTCCCGGAGGGATTTGCATTCATATTTATCATTGTACCATCAGCCGCCCCCCCCCCCCACTGCTCTCTGACCTGAGTCTTGTGCCGCCGTTGCTGCTCTTGTCTTAGGCTTTGTTTGCTTGAGAGCCGCTCCAGTATTCGGATTTTTTGGGGCCATTTGAACCGATGCAGCTCTCCCCCACCTCCGCTGTCTCTCTCCCTTCGTTTGTTCCGTCCTCGTGAACTCCTGGTTATCTGCTCGTTCTCGCCGCTCTCGATACTCCCTTTGCCCTTGCTCTCGCTGATCAGAGCGTTCGCTGGGAATCAGGCTCCCAGTCACTGCAGGTGAGTGTGATGAAGGTGCGGGTGGAGGCGGGCTCGCAAGGTAAATGCTCGGCTGCACCAAAGACAAGCGGAACGTTCGTCGGAAACAGGTTCAGCGGTCTAAGCGCATACCGCTCCTGTTTCTATTGTCAGCAATTAGTTCTTTTTGATTTCCAACTCTCCCAAAATATCCAGGTTTTCAGGCTGTAGTCTCCCTATATGCGAGGCGTTTCCAGAGACCCGAGTCCAGTGCTGCTCACTCGGACGCTGTTGCGTCCGCCATCTTGCCCCTGTGTCCACACTATGCCATTCTACTCGCTATACTTCACTGTATGCCACTCCACTCTACGACATGACACTCTACTCCAAATTAGGCCACTCCACTCTACAATATCTACTCCACTACACGGTACTACACTCTATGCCACACCATCCCACTTTAAACCACTCTACGCCACTCCACTTTACAACACTACTCCACTCTACACCATGCCACTCTACTCTACCCCACTTTATGTGATTGTCTTTCTACTCCAAGACATTACACTTTACGCCACAACACTATGCCACTCTACAACACTCTACTCTACTCCACTCTGTGACACTCCACTCTATGCATCTCCACTCTCCGAAACTCTACTCCACTCTGCTAGTCCACTCCACGCCACTCCACTCCACTCTATGCCACTCCTTACCACTCCGCAACACTCTACTCTACTCTGCGACTCTACGCCTCTCCACTCTACACCACACTATACCACTCTAAGCCACACCAACCTACTTTACACCACTCCAGTCTACAACACTCCACTCTACTCTACTTTAAAACACTCCACTCTATGCATCGCAACTTCTCTACAGCACTCTACTCCATTCCACTCTCTGACACCTTACTCCATTCTATGCCACTCCACCCTATACCACTCCAATCTACAATACTGCGCTGTATGACACTATACTCCATGCCAGTCCACTCTGTGACGCTCTACTCCACTTGATAAAAGACCACCCTATTCCACTCTATGCCACTCCACTCTATGATACTTCACTCCAATATATGACTCTCCACTTAACTCCATATCACTCTCCTCTAGGCCACTAACTTTTAGCCATGCAGAGCAGCAGCCACACAGGTGTACAATATAGCTAAAACACACGCAAAGTCAGTACCCCTCAAATTGGCAAGACCTACGGCTTTGCCAATGCTTGTTCAGTTTTGCTACAGCGGTTTATGTGTCACAGTGTGGTAGAAACAGCTAACATTTTGGTCTGGCATTAGCTAGGATCTTTTGATTTTACTTAAATATTATGAATAATCTACTTACTTAAAGGGCTTTTAGCCTGCCTTCTTCGTCCATTGCTATGTTGTTTTGTCAAGCCATTGGTTAACTTCAAGGTAATTCCCTCAAGTGCAAGTGTTTTTGTTTTTGCTTTATTATTACTTTAGTGTTGTTTTTGTGATAGCAGGATGCTTTTTACCAGCTATGGGTGTGAGCACAGGGTACATTCCAACTTTATCAGTTAACGTTTCTTGCCACTGCTGCTGTAAAAACCTTTGGAAGAGGCCTTTGCTTATATGACTGCCACTTTTTCATAGCAGACCATATTGTATTTTTGGACTCGAGTTCACTAATGGTTCTTTAATAAGCTTTGCCAAGGAAGAAAATCTAACTTCATAGTGTTTCATTTGTAGTACAC